>NC_047511.1:17003743-17303743 GCF_902827115.2 Pseudochaenichthys georgianus | reverse complement strand
AGAATCAATATTGTTTGTTGTCTCCATTGGAATAGCAGTCACAACAGACACAACAGCTGCACAGGATTCATGTGTACACAGCTTTCCTACAGTCATCTATAATTACACATCAAACCTGAAAACAGCAAAACCTGACATGTGACCACAAGATAACCTCAGTGACAAAATCCGTATTGTGTTGTTTAACATGGGAATTGCGTTGGCTTGACAACACAACGATAACAAGCCTAGGCATCAGTGGCATGTAGCCTCTTTTATGAATATTTAAAGTGAGGGTTTCCCTGCTATCTTATTGTGAGGTAAGACACACCAAAGCATTTGTTAATATCTCTTCTCTTGTGCCAGCTTTTACAATTTAAAAACATAGAAGAAATATAGAAGAAATATGAGGTTAAAGTGCTGACGTTTAACTCAGTTTGAGGCTGTTTTTATCCAGACAGGGTGAACTGTATGTGTTGAATTAGAACACCTTGAGCCATGCTAGCAGGTTTTTTTTTAGCTCCTCTAGCTTTGCTGTTTGTTTAAGATAAATGTTTGAACGCCACTGTCGCCCATAGGAGGATAGGAACCCTCAAACTCTTAAAGCTTGTGGTCTCTAATATGACATCTTGTCCTTTGATATCGAATTATCGAATTAGAGCCAAAAGAAGAAATGGTGTCCCAGTCAGACACCTGAAGACCAAAGTGTTAGTGTTATAGCCTTTGACCACAAATGAAAAGCTGAGCCTTTTACTTGTTTTCGTTCACGCAATTAACAAGCACTAGAACAATGGTTCTCAACTGGTCAGGCCTCGGGGCCCACTTTTTACTTGGTCAATACATCGCGACCCAACATTTTGAAGCGCTCAAATCTATTCAACAAAAAATCGTGCTGTAATATATACGCTTTTCAGCATACAATATTAATAAAAGTGAAGTACAGTGCATATATCCCTTATATCCCTTCACAGAACTAAAGTATGCTTTTAAAAAAGGTTTAATGAGATGATGGAATCAAAGCTGAACTATATAAAAAGGCACGCATGCTGAAAACCCAACCCCAGCAGGGGGGTCTGCAGGGATTCTCCCCAGGAGATTTTTAGAAATACTAACAAACTATGCATTCTGGTACACTCTGAGAAGAAAATAAATAAATCTATTACTACCCGACATATTAATAATATTTTATGCCATTGTTTGTTTTTCACTTTGTTCTGACATCTTGCTGCGAGAAGAGTAAAGAGGAGATAGTCTGTGTGACTTACTTTAAATTGTGGGTAAGGGTAGATAGCTCCCATTGTTCTGTGACCTGTCAGTCATCAGACTGGGGGTCATATTTCACTATGTGTTCATTTCTATCTGAAGTTGTAACCATGGATGTATAAAGAAGAGTTCTACCGCAAGGTTATTCTCCGTGGGGACTTCCGGCAACAATCTTGATTCTGATTGTCCAGAAGACTCGAAAAAACATCAGCAAAGATATTTTATTGAGAAGATGATCACTATGTGACAGAAGTTTTTCAAAACCGTTTATGGTCTCCGGTACTTCCAGTCCAACGCCGACTGCATGCACAGCGTTAGAAAATCGGGCCTTCAAAATAAAAGTTTGACTTTTTCTTCACTCACACATCCACGCCCCACTCGAAACGGGTCAGCGACCCACCAGTTGAGAACCACTGCACTAGAACTTAAATGGTTACATAAGTCTCTACCAGGCACAGGGCATTTGTAATGATTCCAAGTAGCCTCACTACATAGTGCACTTGTTTCCCGCTTGTCGACTGCCAGTCACTACAGCAGACCCAGGGCAATACCTTTTAAAAACTTACCCTCTTTTCTTTGGCATCTCTGTAGTCTGTACACCAACACCCCCAATATATGGATATTAGCCAGCCTTGGCCTATCAACACGAGCAGTTTGAATATCCACGAAGCCAGCAGGCAGCTTGTAATTAAGATACACTCCCTTTACTTCCCTTAAGTGTAAAAATGGTAGGCAGAGAATAAGCCAGGGATATTTAACATAGTCACAATAGCTTGAGAAATCTCCTCTACTGGAAAGTGGCCTTGGTAGAGACTTTAATATGCCAGCCATTCAGAATATGTGACAGGGACAAATGTGGAGGAGCAAAAGTGTAACCTCAGAGATTTAGATTTGTGATCAAGCGTATTAAAGTTGTACACGCACAAACACCCAGAGTACGCCATGACAATTTGCAGTGATAGGATTACATTTGTACACACCCTTGCCTGCAACACAGAGGGACTACAACTGCTTTGTAGACGCTGAATAAACATCGAACAGCTTGTTGACCTCGGGATAATCTGTCCGACAGAACAGAGCTCATGAAACACCTGCGTTAATTTTAGTGATGGAAAATATGTATGTCAATTGTAGCAGCCGACAGATGCTATTTGCCATATGGAATATTGGAGCTGCAGAGGCAAGCATAGGTTAACAGCAGTGTCAGTTAGCTATTAGGCTATATCAATAGCACCTGAGGGTGAAATATCACAGAGACTCTTAAAGGAAGCGATAACACATTAAACCTGATGATGCCGTCTCCAATTAAACCAGCATTCTCTACCATTGATCTTTAAGTGGTCATCCCTGTAGAGGGCATTACATAATGTACAATCAAAATAAAGTATCCATGTCTAATCAACTTTATTACCACAAGTGTTGGCATAGCAACACATATGGAAGTTATCAGCCAAGGTATCTGCAACCAATCAGAGGTAAACAATGCACTTTATCAAGGTTTATAAGATCCAGCCTTTAGGGCATATCAATACTACAAGGCCTTGTGTTGTAAACAGTACAACAGCAGTGTTACCTATCACAGGCTATACATATAATGATAAATAATAAATACAGTTTATTTACAGATCTCAGGTTTGCTCTGTCCCCTCTCTGCAGAAGCAACCAGTCTCTGCACCAGCTTGAGAAATGCGCCTGCCTACAAAGCCTGCAACGGTTCTACAATATTACACTCTGATATGAAAATTAAACGCGTCAGAGTCCTTTGTACGCATCTGCCTCATGGTTCACAAAGCTGCATCTCAAAAATGTAAGCCATGGCAAAGGTACTTTTCCAATAGCCTCATTTACAGGGCAAAAATAGAAAAGGGCTCTCATTGCTACTGTGAAAGTATTTTGGCAAATCTCTAGAGGAAAACAGTTCAGTTCAAATATGTGAAAGAGCAACCACAGGACATGTTCTGGTGGTCTGTTTAGGCCTCCATACCCTGTGTGTGCTGCTCTACTGTTATATCTAAGTGGGAGTTTTAGAGAGGGTCTTAGCTCTAAATGTGCAGATGTGTGTGTTCAAGACCTATAAACCCTGCAGTTTGTTCTAAACTAAGCACTTGCAAATGGAAGTGCACAGCAGCACACAATATCAAAGCCTTGAATCAGAATCGCTGACTCAAAGGAGTTGTCCTGCGTCTTTCAAGGTCTGTCAAGGAGTGATGAGCAGTCATAATAAGAGTGCTGCTCACTTTATAGTCGACTACACTGTTTGTGTTATAACAAATTCATCTTCCTGCTGACTGAAGTGAAGATAACATTGCTGAATAATTGGATAACAAACTAGGTAGGTAGTCACTGACAAAGACTAATCAACATACTGTAAGAGAGACCTCCCTCTTTCTTTGCTACACCAAAGAGACAATAATAGAACATGTTCAACCCTGACAACTCTTGAAACTTAAAAAGGCTTTGAGAGGATGCTGGTTGAAGTCAATCACAACAACATGATTATTTATAGTGAATTAACCCTTCTGGAGATCCACCCCGAGAATGCTCACATTGTTGGGGTTCTTTAGGCAATAATGACCAGGGTGATGGACATTATGCGTACCTGTTGTATGGTTCTGTGAATCAAAATGTCTAGGTTTTACAGACCCAAATCACATGCGCTTGAGGTTTTCTACCAATGAAGAAAGCACTAAGACCTCGGAGCTTGAGAGTGTCATACTTTTAGAAAAAGACCAAAAAGGGATCCTGCGTGCCAAGCATTGGTATTTCTGAGTAATGTCTATCAAAGAAATTTACCAAAATACCGGACATTGAATTATGAATAGAAAAGCTTAGAAATTAGACATGTGAATACATTAAATACACAAGCAAGAGGATGTAGTACTAATTATGAATGTGGGGCATTTGACTACAAAAGCAGTTCAAGGAGTCTAGAATCTGTTAATGGTCAAGAATGATTAAGAAAGAGAGCCTAATAGTAACTGTATAAAAAAACACTGATGTTGAAAGAAGTTTTTGATACTTCAGTATGTTTTTTTAGAAAAGAATGATGGCTGTAAATATAATCATTATCATTCCGTTTGAAATTGTTGCATAACCAAATAAAAGTACAGTAAATCACATTTAAATAGTTTATTAACAAACCAACAGCAACCACTACAAAAAAAATGGTACTGGAAATACTCAAGCTTTGTGTACTTCTAATATGAATATTCTGATCAAGGCAATCACATTTTATCAGCATTTTCATCATTTAAAAAAAAAAAGAAAAAAATTATGGTCATGACAATTGGTTAAGACGAGTGAAAAAGATACCAAAAATGATTGATTTTTAATTTTGGTCCTTCCGAGAAATTCCATTGCGAATTGTTGAAAATATGAATGTCCTCCAATCTGTATCCTTCATAAGAGCACATTTAATTTAGTGGGAATGCTGACACAGCAGCATTAATCTGATTCTTACTTTTAGAGATATTAAACATTGTTCAGACCTTGGTAAAGAGGCCTTCTTCAGATTTTAGAGATGTCACAGCTAGAGTGGAGGACAGATTTTCTTTTAAACCTGCCATAATTCCCAAACCCTACATTCATAAGACATAATTGTTCATGACAAGCGTAGGAAAACATCTCGTAGCTTTAAAGATAAAAAAAAATTAAGCAAAATAATTAAACAAAATGCCTCTTGAGGGCATGAAGTGACAACAACTTTCAACATGTCTCCATTAAAACCCATTGTAAGTTCAGCCTCACCTTTCCCCACCACAGCAGCCAGCCGCACACCTTTAGTTAATCTGCCAAAAAGGCCACATTATTAACCCGAAAGTACACAAAAAGTACACTTCAAAATGCTCAAGTTCCTAGACATGCTTCACGCTTTGAAATGTCACCGATATCTGTTACGGTTCTTTAACAAAACGTTCACATGTAACAGGTTTATCTCTCATTCAGAACAATGAAAATGCTCTCCTCTCACTGATCACCATGGAAACCTTTGATCTCTGGACACGTCGTTAGCTCAAATATAAACACCTGTGTCATGGAACACAATGATATCATAACTCCAACTGACATGCTCAGAGCAGCAGACTTCAGATAATGGTTAATGGTCCTGCCTTCAACAGCTCTACGTCAATGATGGGGCGTCATCATATGCCGTTTCCATGGAAACGCATCCCTCGCCATAAAACACGATGTCGCTGTAACTCCAATGGACATGGTCCGATCGTCCCCCAAACTTCGCTTGTATACAGTATCACCGGTCCATGCCTCAACAGCTTTACGCCAAATCTGAGATCTCACCATAGGCTGTTGCCATGGAAACGCATCCCTCGCTATAAAACACTATGTCGCAGTAGCTCCAATGGACACGGTCCGGTTGTCCCACAATCTTCACCTGTATATCACCTCTCCATGCCTCAACAGCTCTACGTCAAATCTGACATCTTTCCATGCAAACGCATCCCTCACCATAAAACGGTGGCGGTTCTCTCATAACTTCAGTGAAAATGCTCCAAACGGCCCAAAACTTCACAGGTTTGGTAACGATGCAGCCATCAACGCATCTAAGCGTATTATGGGATGTCATCAAATGCCGTTGGCATGGCGACAGATCATTCGCCATCAAGATATTTCAAAAGTTTGCAGTTCTTCTGCTGCTTTTCCAAGCCTTTTTACTTTCTTTTCTTCTCTCATCACACATTCAAGCCCCCAGTGTTCATGTATCATTTCAATCTAAATTCTTCACTTTATTCTTACACATTACATTTCAGCATAGCAGTTTAGCGTCAGCTTTTCAGCATAAAGCTTTCCCACTAGCAATTTCTTCAGGAATTGCATTCTCTAGTTTACTTTACTTTTGATAATAAAGATAAAGATAATGTCCTTTTCTGAAGGTAGTACTAAAAAGGATGAAAAATGGTCATATCACACCAGCGTTTCACACACCTCTTTACAAAGACAGCAGATATAGAATGCCATTTGAAAAGACTTCAAAAAAGGTAGCAGCATTATGAATCAATGCCATGCAGTGTCAAACTAGAAAATGCATTTCCTGCAGAAAATGCGTGCGAATGCTGTAAACTGTGAACATTTATGGCTGAATTTAGCTGAAAATGCAGAAAAAGCTGAATGTGTTATTAGCTGAATGGTAGCTGCTTTTAGCTAAAAAATGCAGAAAAAGCTTAATATTTAAAAGAAAATGTTTAAAAAAAGGTATAAACAACAACATGTATAGCCTTGATGTCCTGAAATAGCTGAATAATGTAATCGTTGAATGGTTTCTGCAGCTGAAAATAGGCTGAAGGAGTTAAATATCAGATGTAAGTAGTAGTGAATGAATTTGTATTAAGATGAAAAAAGAAAGTAAAAAGGCTTGGGAAAGCAGAAGAATATTTTAACTGCAAACTTTTTGACTAAAACCATACGTCACCAATAATGTATAAAATATGTGGAACCTGTTGAAGTCTGTATGAAGTCTCCATCAGACAGAAAATAATAGGCTGAGACAGTCTGTTAAAGTCCAGTCTGTCAGTGTTTGTTTCTGTTCCTGAGCACCTACTCAGAACACCTGTGTGTGTGTCCAGAGATCAAAGACAACCAACTGCAGCACATTCCCATAAGAATGCATTGACTTGTATATCTGACCATTTTGCCACCCGTTCAAAAACTATGGCGAGAGAGAGAGAGAGTTATGTGTGTGTGTTTGAGAGTGTGTGTGTGTGTGTGTGTGTGTGTGTGTGAGAGAGATGGTGTGTGTGTCTGTATTTGAGAGTGTGTGTCTGTGTGTGTGTGTGTGTGTGTGTGTGTGTGTGTGTGTGTGTGTGTGTGTGTGTGTGAGAGAGAGAGTGTGTGTCTGTGTGTGAGAGAGAGAGTGTGTGTCTGCGTGTGAGAGAGAGAGTGTGTGTCTGCGTGTGTGTGTGTGTGTGTGTGTGTGTGTGTGTGTGTGTGTGTGTGAGAGAGAGTGTGTGTCTGTGTGTGTGAGAGAGAGGGAGAGTGGCTCTAGAGAGAGAGAGTGTGTGTGTGTGTGTGTGTGTGTGTGTGTGTGTGTGTGTGTGTGTGTGTGTGTGTGTGTGTGTGTGTGTGAGAGTGTGTGTCTCTGAGATGTCTTCACAGCTGGACTGTTGAAGTCTGCTGCATGTCAGTTGGAGTGATGACATCATCGTGTTCCATTACACAGGTGTTTATAGTTGAGCTAACGAGGTGCCTAGACTTCAAAGGCTTCATTGTTCTGAATGAGAGATGCACCTCTTACATGTGAACGTTTTGTGGAAGAACCGTAACAGATATCTGTGAAATTTCAAAACGTGAAGCATGTCAAGGAAGTTGAGTATCTGAAGTGTAATTTTTGTGTAGTTTTGGGTTAATAATGTGGCCTTTTTGGCAGTTTAACTAAAGGTGTGCGGCTGCTACCGTGAGCAAATATCTGCCTGAAATTACAATGGGCTTCAATGGAGGAATGTTGAACGTTTTTGTCACTTAATGCCCTCAAGAGGCATTTTCTTTAATATTTTTTATCTTTTTTTCAACCTAGGAGAGGTTTTCCTACGTTTTCCATGAAAAAATATGTCTGAGGAGTGTAGGGTTTGGAAAGTATGGCAAGTTTAAAACATTTTTGGGGGGGAATTTTGAGCTGTCCTGCACTCTGTTTTGAGATCAAAGCACTCTAGAGTTAACGAGCTGCTCCCATCCACTCTAATGTAAAAATCTGAAAAATGCCTCTCTACCAAGCTCCAAACTAAATTCAATATCTCAGAATGTGTAAAAGATATCAAAAGTAAAAGTCAAGTTTGAATAGCTGAAGGTCTTGTGGTCATTTGAAAGTTGGAATGAAGGGTCTGGCTGAAATGATGTGGAAGGAGATGCATTTGGCGCAAAGTGTAGGAAAACAGGATTTGAAGGCATCTCCCATTGACTTCAATGTAAAAAAAAGTTTAAAAGCTGAATATTTCAAAAAGTATGAAATATTTTGAAAAAGTTGAAGGTTTCCCATCGATTCCTGAACAGGCTGAATAGTTTAATATTTGAATGGTTTCTGTAGCTGAAAATAAGCTGAAGTTATGGAGAGCTAAAGTATTGGCTGATTTGAAGGCTCTTCCCATTGACTTCAATGTAAAAAAAAGAGTTTAAAAAGCTGAATATTTCAAAAAGTATGAAATATTTTGAAAAAGTTGAAGGTTTCCCATCGATTCCCGAACAGGCTGAATAGTTTAATATTTGAATGGTTTCTGTAGCTGAAAATAAGCTGAAGTTATGGAGTGCCAAAGTATTGGCTGAAATAATAAGTTTAAGCGGAATAAAGATTTGAAGCACTATAGTGGAATGCTGTAAACAGCATTCGCACTAATAAAGATTTGAATTACTATAGTGGAATGCTGTACAGCATTCACACTAATAAGGGGAAGAATAAAGATTTGAAGTACTATAGTGGAATGCTGTAAACAGCATTCGCACTAATAAAGCATTCAGATATAAAAGGCAACATTTCTCACATTGTGTTAGACAGAAAAATCCTCCTTCTGATACTTCTCACTAGACTAGAGGAACGATGAGGTGGTTTGAGCACCCACTGAGATTGCACCTCGAGCACCCTTGACTGAAATGAGGTTGTGGGTTTTATAATGTGCTGTTGCTGAACATGCTGAGATGCTTGTGCTGCCGTTTGATTCTGATGAGATGACACCAAACGTTGGGGTTTTCTGAAACATCAACACGCTATTTCCTGTTGTGTTGTCACATGAGTTAAACTTTCTGCACCCACAGGAAGTATCTCAATGCCATGTCAGGTATTTTATGTGTTGGTGATGTTGTTTTACAGATAAAAACAAATAATGCAGACACAGTATGCTCTGTCAGCCTTGATTTCTCCAAAATATGATCATCACAAGAGAGAACTAGAAAATGCATTTCTTGCAGAAAATGCGTGCGAATGCTGTAAACTGTGAACATTTATGGCTGAATTTAGCTGAAAATGCAGAAAAAGCTGAATGTGTTATTAGCTGAATGGTAGCTGCTTTTAGCTACAAAAATGCAGAAAAAGATTAATATTTAAAAGAAAATGTTTAAAAAAAAGGTATAAACAACAACATGTATAGCCTTGATGTCCTGAAATAGCTGAATAATGTAATAGTTAAATGGTTTCTGCAGCTGAAAATAGGCTGAAGGAGTTAAATATCAGATGTAAGTAGTAGTGAATGAATTTGTATTAAGATGAGAAAAGAAAGTAAAAAGGCTTGGGAAAGCAGAAGAATATTTTAACTGCAAACTTTTTGACTAAAACCATACGTCACCAATAATGTATAAAATATGTGGAACCTGTTGAAGTCAGTATGAAGTCTCCATCAGACAGAAAATAATAGGCTGAGACAGTCTGTTAAAGTCCAGTCTGTCAGTGTTTGTTTCTATTCCTGAGCACCTACTCAGAACACCTGTGTGTGTCCAGAGATCAAAGACAACCAACTGCAGCACTGCATCCCATAAGAATGCATTGACTTGTATATCTGACCATTTTGCCACCCGTTCAAAAACTATGGCGAGAGAGAGAGAGAGAGAGAGAGAGAGAGAGAGAGAGTTGTGTGTGTGTGTTTGAGAGTGTGTGTGCGTGAGAGAGAGATTGTGTGTGTGTGTGTGTGTGTGTGTGTGTGTGTGTGTGTGAGAGAGAGTGTGTGTCTGCGTGTGAGAGAGAGAGTGTGTGTCTGCGTGTGAGAGAGAGAGTGTGTGTCTGCGTGTGAGAGAGAGGGAGAGTGTGTGTCTGCGTGTGAGAGAGAGAGTGTGTGTGTGTGTGTGTGTGTGTGTGTGTGTGTGTGTGAGAGAGAGAGGGAGAGTGTGTGTCTGTGTGTGAGAGAAAGGGAGAGTGTGTGTGGCTAGAGAGAGAGAGTTGTGTGTGTGTGTGTGTCTGTATTTGAGAGTGTGTGTGTGTGTGTGTGTGTGTGTGTGTGTGTGTGTGTGTGTGTGTGTGAGAGAGAGAGAGTGTGTGTCTCTGAGATGTCTTCACAGCTGGACGGTTGAAGTCTGCTGCATGTCAGTTGGAGTGATGACATCATCGTGTTCATTACACAGCAGGGTTTCCGTTAGCCGGTAATTACCGGTTTTTAGCTGGTAACATTTATTAAAAACCGGTAAATTCAAAACCTGCCGGTCAAAATGTCTGGTAATAATTAGGGAGGCTCCGATCGATCGGCCGCCGGTCATTATCGGCCGATATTCACTCTTAATAGTTTGATCGGTGCTCTCTATAAAGGCCGATCAGGAGAGCTGGATCTGATCGATATGGACATAAACGCGAGTGAAGTATAACCGGACGCGAGAGAGATCAGATCAGCTGCTGAGTCTGACCGAGACACGCAGCTCTGCATAATCACCTGAAGCCCCGCCCTCTGTTTAGCGAGCTGCAGGAGCTGCTTGAGAAACTGACGTGTTGTCAGGAGAGAGAGGGAGGGAGAGAGAGAGAGAGAGAGAGAGGATCCGTTTCTCCCGTGTTATTATTCAAAGTTAATTTAAACTTTTGAATAATGTACGTTATCTACTACAAGTAGTTTGTTTGAATGTAATAATTATGTTGTTTGTTGTTTGTGGAATGATTTATTGAAAAATGAATCTGAATTTTTCGATCTGTTACGATTATAAACTGAAGCAATATAAAAATGAGCCCCGTGAACTGAGTTTTAAACTGAAGCATAGCTGCTCATAGTCCGGTAATAACCTGCTAACAGCAACTCTGCTGCACAACTCTTATTATTATTATTGAAACATGACCGGTAAGTTTCAAATTTGTCCGGTAAAATAAATTCTGCCCGGACATTTGACCGGCGAGAAAAAATCCTAGCGGAAACCCTGTTACACAGGTGTTTATAGTTGAGCTAACGAGGTGCCTATAGACTTCAAAGGCTTCATTGTTCTGAATGAGAGATGAACCTCTTACATGTGAACGTTTTGTGGAAGAACCGTAACAGATATCTGTGAAATTTCAAAACGTGAAGCATGTCAAGGAAGTTGAGTATCTGAAGTGTAATTTTTGTGTAGTTTTGGGTTAATAATGTGGCCTTTTTGGCAGTTTAACTAAAGGTGTGCGGCTGCTACCGTGAGCAAATATCTGCCTGAAATTACAATGGGCTTCAATGGAGGAATGTTGAACGTTTTTGTTACTTAATGCCCTCAAGAGGCATTTTCTTTAATCTTTTTTATCTTTTTTTCAACCTAGGAGAGGTTTTCCTACGTTTTCCATGAAAAAATATGTCTGAGGAGTGTAGGGTTTGGAAAGTATGGCAAGTTTAAAACATTTTTGGGGGAGAATTTTGAGCTGTCCTGCACTCTGTTTTGAGATCAAAGCACTCTAGAGTTAACGAGCTGCTCCCATCCACTCTAATGTAAAAATCTGAAAAATGCCTCTCTACCAAGCTCCAAACTAAATTCAATATCTCAGAATGTGTAAAAGATATCAAAAGTAAAAGTCAAGTTTGAATAGCTGAAGGTCTTGTGGTCATTTGAAAGTTGGAATGAAGGGTCTGGCTGAAATGATGTGGAAGGAGATGCATTTGGCGCAAAGTGTAGGAAAACAGGATTTGAAGGCATCTCCCATTGACTTCAATGTAAAAAAAAGTTTAAAAGCTGAATATTTCAAAAAGTATGAAATATTTTGAAAAAGTTGAAGGTTTCCCATCGATTCCTGAACAGGCTGAATAGTTTAATATTTGAATGGTTTCTGTAGCTGAAAATAAGCTGAAGTTATGGAGAGCTAAAGTATTGGCTGATTTGAAGGCTCTTCCCATTGACTTCAATGTAAAAAAAAGAGTTTAAAAAGCTGAATATTTCAAAAAGTATGAAATATTTTGAAAAAGTTGAAGGTTTCCCATCGATTCCCGAACAGGCTGAATAGTTTAATATTTGAATGGTTTCTGTAGCTGAAAATAAGCTGAAGTTATGGAGTGCCAAAGTATTGGCTGAAATAACTAGAAAATGCATTTCCTGCAGAAAATGCGTGCGAATGCTGTAAACTGTGAACATCTATGGCTGAATTTAGCTGAAAATGCAGAAAAAGCTGAATGTGTTATTAGCTGAATGGTAGCTGCTTTTAGCAAAAAAAATGCAGAAAAAGCTTAATATTTCAAAGAAAAGGTTTAAAAAAAGGTATAAACAACAACATGTATAGCCTTGATGTCCTGAAATAGCTGAATAATGTAATAGTTGAATGTTTTCTGCAGCTGAAAATAGGCTGAAGGAGTTAAATATCAGATATAAGTAGAAGTGAATGAATTTGTATTAAGATGAGAAAAGAATGTAAAAAGGCTTGAGAAAGCAGAAGAATATTTGAACTGCAAACTTTTGAACTAACTTGATGGTGAATGATCTGTTGCCATGGCAACGGCATTTGATGACATCCCATAATACTCTTAGATGTGTTGATGGCTGCATTGTTACCAAACCTGTGAAGTTTTGGGCCATTTCGAGTATTTTCACTGAAGTTATGAGAAAACCGTGTTTCATGGTGAGCATTGTGTTGCCATGGCAACGGCATTTGAAGAAATCTCAAAACTGTCCTGGAGATGTCTTCACGGCTGGACTGTTAGCACACATGTGAAGTTTGAGCACTCTTTGAACATTTGCATAGGAGTTATAGTGACATCATATTTTATGGCGAGGGATGCGTTTCCATGGAAACGGCATATGGTGAGATCTCAAATTTGTCGTAGAGCTGTTGAGGCATGGACCGGTGATATACAAGTGAAGATTGGGGGACGATTGGACAGTGTCGATTGGATTTACAGCCTCATCGTGTTTCATGGCGAGTGGTCTGTCGCCATGGCAACGACATTTGATGACACCCCATACTACGCTTAGATGCATTTATGGCTGCATCGTTATCAAACCTGTGAAGTTCTGGGCTGTTTGGAGTATTTTCACTGAAGCTATGAGAAAACCGTGTTTCAAGGCGAGCATTGTGTTGCCATGGCAACGGCATTTGAAGAAATCTCAAAACTGTCCAGAATCGTCTTCACAGCTGGACTGTTGAAGTCTGCTGCATGTCAGTTGGAGTGATGACATCATCGTGTTCCATTACACAGGTGTTTATAGTTGAGCTAACGAGCTCTGTAGAGATCACAGGTTTCCATTGTTCTGAATGCGAGATAAACCTCTTACATGTGAACGTTTTGTGGAAGAACCGTAACAAAACGTGAAGCATGTCAACGAAGTTGAGTATCTGAAGTTTAATTTTTGTGTAGTTTTGGGTTAATAATGTGGCCTTTTTGGCAGTTTAACTAAAGGTGTGCGGCTGCTACCGTGAGGAAATATCTGCCTCTGAAATTACAATGGGCTTCAATGGAGGAATGTTGAACGTTTTTGTCACTTCATGCCCTCAAGAGGCATTTTGTCTAATATTTGTTCTTATTTTATTTTTATTTTCCAACCTAGGAGAGGTTTTCCTACGTTTTCCATGAAAAAATATGTCTGAGGAGTGTAGGGTTTGGGAAGTATGGCAAGTTTAAAACATTTTTGGGGGAGAATTTTGAGCTGTCCTGCACTCTGTTTTGAGATCAAAGCACACGAGCTGCTCCATCCACTCTAATGTAAAAATCTGAAAAATGCCTCTCTACCAAGCTCCAAACTAAATTCAATATCTCAGAATGTTTAAAAGATATCAAAAGTAAAAGTCAAGTTTGAATAGCTGAAGGTCTTGTGGTCATTTGAAAGTTGGAATGAAGTGTCTAGCTGAAATTATGTGGAAGGAGATGCATTTGGCGCAAAGTGTAGGACAACAAGATTTGAAGGCATCTCCCATTGACTTCAATGTAAAAAAAAGAGTTTAAAAAGCTGAATATTTCAAAAAGTATGAAATATTTTGAAACAGTTGAAGGTTTCCCATCGATTCCTGAACAGGCTGAATAGTTTAATATTTGAATGGTTTCTGTAGCTGAAAGTAAGCTGAAGTTATGGAGAGCTAAAGTATTGGCTGATTTGAAGGCTCTTCCCATTGACTTCAATGTAAAAAAAAGAGTTTAAAAAGCTGAATATTTAAAAAAGTATGAAATATTTTGAAAAAGTTGAAGGTTTCCCATCGATTCCTGAACAGGCTGAATAGTTTAATATTTGAATGGTTTCTGTAGCTGAAAATAAGCTGAAGTTATGGAGTGCCAAAGTATTGGCTGAAATAATAAGTTTAAGGGGAAGAATAAAGTTTTGAAGTACTATAGTAGAATGCTGTAAACAGCATTCGCACTAATAAAGATTTGAAGTACTATAGTGGAATGCTGTAAACAGCATTTGCACTAATAACATTGATGAAGGGCCCACTCTCATGTCGACACAGGCGTGTAGATCTCCATTAAGCACATCCCCAAGGATTACAATTCACTTTCCAACAATATCACTGCCCCAGCCCTTCAATCAAGTGGCTACACACAACAACCAAGTGGTGGAACCTTTCCAGCGTTTGACATGTAGAACCGCCGTCATGTATTGAATTAATGATGGTCAGAAAACAAGCAATGACTATTTTTCACCGATTTAAAGATTAAAGAGAGGCATTTTTGCTTGATTGACAGATGTCTTAGCCTATCACAGTTGGTTGTGATAGTTGTTATGCGTTCATCCTGCTTTAGCTGAAGGCACTTTGGGGATTTGGTGGCTTCATCAATAGTATAATCAGTGCAAACCATTAAAATACTTCAAAATGCCCTTGGAGAAAAGACGGGATTTTTTTTTTTTTCCCCAATGGCTAAATAATCCATTTCACTTTCACACTCATTTGTCTTGCAAGAAGTTCATTCAAAGTTCATTCTAATTAAGTCCAGAACCAATTCTGCCATACATCAATTTATATGGCATAATATACTATATTTTCCCCAATGTATTAAGGATTAGCTTTCTGGAGCCATCTCTTTCAAATCAAGCAACACATATATATTTAGTGGAACAGCAACATGTAGCTTAGTACTTCAGGCTGAAGGGTTAACAAAATACTGAATGGGAAATCACTATCCAACTTAAAGCATTCTTTCACTGTCAGTTGAAGATGCATCCTCCATGCTCCAATCATTTTTATCACCACATCTCAGCAGCTTGAATATAATAAAGTCTTGATACTCTATTATAGACTTGTGTATGGAGGGTGACTCAGCAGCATGCACAGTACACAGTGAGTACAACACAAACAATTGACATGTTGCTGTTTTTAGGACCTATTTAACCAACATAACCCAGAGATTGTAGTCTGATCTCATCTCCGCTCACATGAGTAATGCTTCGAGCTCAAGTACTTACATTGACAACAGTGACAGAGTGTGCACATTCAGTCAGGGAACAGATAATACCCCTGGAAGAAGTTAATTGAAACACACAAGCTGCCTTTTCACCATTTACTGTGGTTGGATCGAATGTGACAAATCTGTGTTGAGTTAAAGGTTTCCTTTAGTCTTCCACAAGAATAGTTGAAAAGGTAGCTACATATGAATGGGTTATTTTAAGCATTCTGCACCATTATCATGACAATCATTGCCTACTTTACAGATAATGGTGATGGTTCCTCCAAGGCATTATGTCCACATCCAGTCTTTGCAAAATCCAACGTGTGACACTGCAACATATGCTTCAGTGCCTGTAAATCAGTCCCTGTGTACAGTTATTTTAGCAGACACAATCCATGCCATGCAAGCATGATGCTGCCAGGAACTTACTGGGCATTGGTTGAGTCCATACTGTACTCCTCTTGATACCTGGACGTAGCACATATGAACACAGATAGGCAAAGGTTAGGAGAGAGTGGGGTTGAGAAAGCAGGAAAAGGAAGGAAAGAGCAATGAAAGGATGCCACTGCGATTTATTTGTATTCACTTGCATTTTGAGTCAGAATGCAACCATTTGTATGACCTTGTGGAAGAATCCAACTTGGCCTGTGCAGCAAGAAGGAGCAAGATTTGATCCGATGTAAGCAAGTTGATATCAGATCAGATCTTGTATTTTAGCAGCTGCTTTGTTACTGCACAGTTAAAGCCTACTGTCAGGACATTTCCACCAAGGTTCATTAAGTCACCTTCACACTCCACACGTAAGCACATATAATTATTTACAGTGGGAATTGCATCTGAGCTCGAAGGGAAATACACAATGTATTTCTGAGCTTGTAATTCACAGGGTGCATGCAAGACTTTTTTTAACACAATTAAAAAACAGTGCTTAAGCTGACTGAAGAACAGATGAGCACTTAATGCAAACCACAGGAAATCAGTGGACACACCCAAAGAGTCCATCTCATTGGTTGAGATGACCATGGAGAAAAGGGAAGGCTGTAACACTGAGGGAACTCACAGACAGAGAGACATACCCTCATATTGATTTTAACGACCAACACATGGACAATTCGGATGGACAAGGGGTCAAAGGTTAAACACACAATTTGATTTTATGATGAGCATATTGACCTGAACGCTCTATAGGGTCAGGCCTTTGTCTGGAAACGCATTCCCTAATCTTAACCAGAGTTATAGTATTTCATGCATGTAGATTTATGCACATTTCAAATGTAAAAAATTGCAAGTATAATGTAAAGAACACATTTTATAAGATGTATAAGATAAACAGAGAACAACGTTTCTTTGTTTTGTTCACCAGAGAATATTTTATCTCTAAGTATGCATAGTTTAAATGTTTGTCCTGATACAGAAAAGGTTATTGATTTTTACTTTAGAACACTATTTTGAATAGCTTATTAGTATGCAAACATTACAAAAAAATTAAATGTTTTTCATTAATTTCAAAAGTACAATATATAAGTCAGAAAATTGTTCAAACTAGGTTTTACTGTATAATTAGTAGTTATCAAGTTTAGGTCTGCCATAACAAAGAACTGGCAAACCATCCAGTCCGATTCTGGTATATCTAATGATTGAAATGTAAATTCAACTTTTGATCTATTTTGATCAGACAATCCTGGGTTGGTAAACATTTTGATCAAGACCATACAGTACAGTAAAAATAAAATGTACTTTACTCCCAAATACACAAGTATTGCTTATACTTTTGATTCCATTCATAGATCCTGCCTGTGTAACTATTTCTGTGGAATACAACTGAAAGATGCAACTGGGTACATTGAGCCCCTTAACTTTGAAACACTGTACACTCTTTTATTACTTAATTAAGATTGTATTACAGTATGTCTTGTTTTGTGTACCGTTCTGTCAATCCAGATATGTGTTAGTACAGTATAATGTAAGTCTAGTGAGTAAAATGCTTCAAGGAGCAGTCCACAGCATGTCTAAAAATATCAATTTCAGCAGATAGTTGATTTATATATAATTTAAGTTGATAACCCTTTGAAGCGTGTCAATAATCAAAGTCTATCTGCTGGGGAGTAAAGAAGGAAAGCTGAATGTGTCTTGTAAAAAAGGTGAACATTTGGCAGTCCAGGCTGTCTAGTTTTACGTTTTTCCACCAAATAAATAACATCATTTACATTACATAACATATCATTTAGCTGACGCTTTTATCCAAAGCCACTTACAATAAGTGCATAATCCATAAAGAATCAAACTCAGAACAACAAGGAAAGTGCAGATTCACTTCAAGCATGATCATACTATAGTTAGTTCTGGTGAATCATAATCCCATTTGCACCTTTCTATAATTAACGGGTTGTTCATAAAAGCCAGAAAGTAGTTGGTCACAAGGAGGGACCTGTTCCATTCCAGGAAAAAAAATACGTTTATTGCCGTCTCAACAATAAAGCAGCCAATTATTACGGCCCCAAGAAACCAATTTGATTGTCTTCTTCCAATGGCTTTTATTCACATTTTGAAAACATATTAATGTCCACAATGTGCATTCAGCTGTCGCTTTCTTGTACCATAAAAGTTGAAACGATTTAAACAAGAATGCCATATTTTAGAAAAACAACCATTATTGCCTGAAGTTTGTAATTCACGAGAGGAGTTAGTCTGTAGGTGATCTTGAATGAATAAAAAAAATGATATTGTATGAAAGATTACCACATCTTATTTTAGACCTGTAGGGCATTTAAGAAAATAAACTTAATGAAAGTTAAGAAAATATGGATTGCTGTGAATTTATTTTGGATATGTTCTGATAACAGCAAAGCTCAACTGTAACGAAGGACATGCAACAGACTTATTCTTCAGGTACTTGACAGGTTAAACTCACTGTACACAGGATGACCCTGCTACTGTGATTCACTGTGTGTCTACTGTCCCTTCGGAAATGTAGTTCAGAATCAGGGCGATTTAGAAAATCCGCTCATTACGGAAACTGTATAAGAACAATATTCACCCCCTCTAATGTGATCTCTGTCCATGTGGTTGCTATTTAACAACACTTTGAGGAGCAATAAAGATGCAATCTGGCTGCTGAGAGCTTTAGCTCAGATAAACAGAGGCTCACTTTGCCTCCATTAGCTCTCAACATACATATCACACAATCCTCCTGTTTCTTCATCATGAACCAAAGAAATAAAAAAAGGCAAACATTCATGCAGTTAGCATCATAGCATAATGCCCTTCACATCTTATTCTATATATGATAAAATACACCAAACAAGGACGTGCATAGATCTTCACCCTCTCTGCAGCGGATCTGGACTCACATGTACGGAGCTGGGCTGAGACAACAAGTGCAAAACGAGCAGCACTTCCAAAAATATGCATTCAATTACGTTCACTCAGAGCTGCCTGACGGATATACAGTGGGAGGGCTTCACACACATACACCATCTCTGCAGCAGTTCCAAGGGCAAATGGGATTTGTAGTTTTCACCATGTTTAACTGCATCAGGAAGCTTGCCAACATTTTCTCACCTACTACAGCTCCCATTCGTTTGTCACATGCCACAGAGGCAGATCAAGTACCTCCAAAGATATGACTAGTCGGTTTTAGTAACTTAAGACCTGGTTAAGAAGGAAATCTGTCACATACAACAAGAACGAGACTAAACACAGAACAACAAGATACTGCCCTGAAGTAATTATTATGGGTATAATATATATTTGTTAAAGGGGACCTATTATAATCCACTTTTTCATGTCTTTTATACATAAACATTAAGAGTGTAACGGTATCCGTATTCGTCCCGAACCGTCACGGCTTGGACGTCATGGTTCGGCACATGCAGTCACACGACGAATACGCCTTTTTTTATGAGTGGGATAAAAGTCTGTCACTCAGGGCAGTATCTATATATAATCCAGGGGGCGGTATTGCGCCTAAAAGCTGTTTGCCAGCCGCCCTTAAACAACAAATGAAGAACAAGAAGAAAACACAACAAAACGAACAAAATACAAGAAGAAGAAAAGTTAGTATGGCGATTTCAGATAACACACAGGAGCTAGAACCCACCTGCTTCGTTTAAATCGGCTGTGTGGGAACATTTCGGATTCCCTGTGGACTACAATAACGATGGAGTGCGAGTGGTGGATCGGACGAGGACGGTATGTCGTTGTTGTTCGATAGCGGTGTGGTATGCTAATGGAAACACGCCAAACATGCTAAATCATATCAGAAGGCATCACCCAGATTTGCCAATCACCGGAGCCCGGCAAAAGACCACAGCAGTTCAACAGTTTATTTTCATCTAAAGTCAAAGACAGAGAATCAGCACTTTTGCAACAAGTCAGAAACAGAGGGGTTTATGGGATGCATGATCTGTTTGGTATTTCGAGACATGTTTTGTATATATCTGAGACCTATATTGATGAAAAATAGTATAATAGGGGACCTTTAAAGTAATGTTGTTCATAAAAAGCATTTGGACAAAAACATATTGTAAAACCTGACAGAATCTAGCTTTGACAAACTGTTAAAAGCTTATAATAGAAAACCTCACACTAGTAGGTCAGATCAACAGCTGAACCTTGTTTCCAGGTAGCCCATATTACACTGCAGGTAACCATAGCAACAGTATATCATACTGTACCTCTGTGCAACATTACCAGCTGTGATTCTTAATCTTAAAAATGACCTGAACAGGTGTGAAAATGACTATGAGCAAGTCATTAAAATACTATGGATTGGATTTTAATGGCCATTTTAGTGTCGTAGAATTAAAAAGAAATCAGTTTCAGCAACATCCATTACTTTCATATATCAGGACACTTAATCATGTATTTTAGCTAACTTACAGCAAACAAGTTCTGAATAAAAAATGATGGTATTTATCAAAGTTTTAGATCGTAAAGCTTCAGCAAGTTCATATTAAGTGGGGTTGGGCAATGCAATAAATACATCCTGAGACAATAAAAGCTATCCCACCTTCATCTCTGGGCTGGGGATATTTCATCTTTATTTGAATACTCAAAACCTAATGGCTATAAGTGAAGCTATATTGTACTGCACTTTCTATATGATTTTTGCATCAATGTCATGTGCCTTTATTTGCCAGGATGGGATGGGCACAAATTGAGATTGCAGATTACTGATGTAGTTAGTGTGAATACGTGACTCATCAGAGACATTAAGGAATCATTAAGCTCTCTGCTGAGCATTTCATCCGAAGCAGGAAGCTTTTCTCCATTTCCTCCCAAACAACAGATCATGAAGTGCGTGCTGGTGTTGTGAGTTTTTTCTGGGGCACGCCTCAGATTCAGTTCAGCTGACACACAGAGGGACTGTGTGAGCCCCTCAGTTTGACAGATCTGCTCCAATTATCCCACATTCGTCAGGCTTTCTAATTGATTCTCTGTTAAATAATGCCCTTAAGAAAAAGGACAAGGCAAGTGAGAAGAGTGTGTGATTGATGTTGTGGCACAAGTGCTACGTATTGTTACAGTATGTATAAGCAAACACTGGTATCTTAGTTATACAGGGACTCTTCTAACGGCCAATTACTGCATATGCTTTCAGATGTCTCCTCCGGATAGACAAGAACTTTTAAATGGTTCATTTTTTTAAGGGGCATGCGTAGCAACCATGGTGTTATTTTCATCTCTCAAGACAACTACTGAGATTTCGTCTTAATTAACACGGATGATGTACTACTGTACATGAACTGTAATTTACCCCATGGACCACATTAAAACCCCTCATTAAACCTTGGGTTCTCCAATCAAAATGAAAGCGTAATTGTTCTGTGAAAGCAGGGCGATATAAATAAACATTTAAACAAAAGGGCCGACTGACACGTTCTGTAGAAGTGTGCACAATGAATAAATTGTGAAATGAACATCCAATCATTATCAACACAGTGTAATTAGGCAGCGATGAATTTGAAAAGAGCATAAAAAAAGTAATCAACGTGATGAAAAATAATGGACAATCATGTTGTCTATGTCTTTGTGATAAAGTACAAATGATAATGATTTAAACAACAAAACAAAACACTGGTGTTACAGTATAGGCAAGCAACCACAAAAGGCCAACCTCCAACTGTAAAGAGAATACAATAATTGAGGTTGTAAACAATTCGAGGATTGCAAGCATACCCTCTCAGTTCTTTTAGTGAACTGCTTTTCTTTTATTGCATCTACATTCAATCTTAGGATTCATTTAAAACACTTGTTCATTACCTTTCAATTATTTCCCCACTGAATATTGCTTAACAAAGAGAAATTCTCATTTAGTTGTCATCTTAGGATTCATTTAAAACACTTGTTCATTACCTTTCAATTATTTCCCCACTGAATATTGCTTAACAAAGAGAAATTCTCATTTAGTTGTTGAGATCTTTTACACAAGGCAGCTGTTAAGGGAACACCTTTGGATTAAGACAAATCAGGATATTCACAGTTCCAGGATATTTCTAAGTAACAAGTAACTGTATAATGCACGTCATGCTAAACTACATTACATTTAAAGATGATGTCTGCATCAACGTGTTTGATGTGTTAAAAGAATAGGTTTGTGTGAGAAGAGGATGGACTTAAACTCCCGCTGTACATTTGTATTCAATTTAATATTGAATAATCAATTTCTTGCACAATAATATCCTGCATTATATTTGTTACTGGAAATGTGTATTTCCACATGTGTATTGTCCACATGTATATATATTTGTTTAACTTTGTAATGCTATTTTATTTCTATTTCAGAAATATTTTTGGACTTGTTTATTTCTTGTGTCTTCATTTCTCTTATGTACATTGCCTTGTTTTTTTATGCTGCTGCAACGCAAACATTTCCCACATTGGGATCAATAAAGCACCTACAGTATCGATTTATCTAAGAGGAAAAGGGAAGATAGGTAAAGGTCGACTTTGGTGCACAGAAGGATAATCTAATCCTAACTAAATTAAAGATTTTAAGGGAATTTGCCCGGAAACTCAATTTACTAAAAGGGAAATTATTTTTGGAGACAATTAAAAAAGCACAAGTGTCAGTCAGCTCCACTTTGTTGTACCCATATCTGGACTATTCAACTGCTATCTTTTTTTGTTAATGATGCACAATATTTTAAACATTCAGTATTTTTGTTTTGGATAAATGACCTTAAATGTGACTATTATCCATCTTAGAAACACAGATTTCTTCCAGATTCCTCCTAAAAACATTCTTATCTAAAGCATGTATCATATGCCCATTATAGCTCGGCTTTAACTGTCCACTAAAAGAAAAATGCAAAAACAGGAAAACTTCAAATGAAATCATCAAACTGTGAAAGCATCAATCAAAAAGTGAACAACATGAATTGCGACTGACGTGGTCTAGCTTTAAGCTTTTATATGGAGGAGGCGTTGCTGCTGACTGTACAAGACTTTATCATAAAGAAACGCAAATGTAAAAAGTTTTAAAACTCGATAAAAGCCAAAGTACTTTTGACTGACAGACATGTACAGTCTGTAGAAACTTGAGTTGCTGAGACGTCAGGAATGCTATAAAGTCTATGCTGCATATCAGTCAATCAAATATCCGGCTTCTCTGTTGGCCTATATTGAAAAAAAAGACTTCCATGTAAATCCCCCAGTAATGAGAATATGACTAACAGCTCCCACTGAGCTCTACAATTGATTCATTAGACACCAGCAGACCAAACCAAACGCCCATCTTCCAAACAGATTTCTCACAGCGAGACAATGTGGTGGCGATGCTGATGATGCCAAGATAAATCTGCGTGAGTTTCTGTTTTGACCACATCCTGAGTTTAAAAGATGGTCAATCCCGCTGTTATTGAAGATCCTCCAAGTCTCATTGAGTGTTTTACTGCCTACTTTAATTAGCTGTCAATTCTGTTCAGAGAATCCTATAAAACACAAACATCAAGGGGACGCCCAGGTGCTGTACATTATGCAAAGATAGATACATTCTTTAGTGTACTAAATGGACCACAATATTGATCCTCTCGCTCCACCCTCCACAAGCTTTTATTCTCGAGCCAGCTGGACACAAATCCCACGCTGATCGCATTTCACAACGTAAAAAGCTTTCTGACTCCTGACTACATCCTGCCTGTCTGGAGGAGACATACATGGGCTCTGTGTGGAAATAAAAAAGAAGTGAATGAAGTTAGGAAACATATGTAAACTAGTCTAATTTCCTGAAAGAGTAAAGTAACAGGACGCGATCAAGGTTGAACATTCATCCATTCATTTAAGATAGGAGAACTTGTTGCTATGAGTGGCAACCTCTTGAATGATTGATAGTGGTCCAATTCTATTTGCTCACGGCAACTAGCCAACAGATGCATTACATGTTATAGCCTCAGCCATGCAGAGTATATCAGATTAATACAGCATGGCATTGCAATATAGCAATGTGCCAATTTCGATAAACTTCTCAAATGTGATTTGAAAGCAATCTGTTCCTCTTTCTGCCCGTTCAGAGCAGTTGTCAGCTGACTTACTGGTTTTCTGTAAGACTAAGACTTTGACTGCTCTGACAGATCTGCAAGCATGAGGAGAGCTGGCTCCTCTCCAGCTACCAGTTTACACTCCGTACCTGGTCCGCGCAAGGCTCGAACCGGCAACTCTCCGGTTCCAAAGCCAAGTCTCATTCAATATAGTCACCGATAAAGACTAGATGTCAGCTGATAATTTATAGATCGTTCTGTCAAGGCTTAAACCTTTATTCATCATCATTGTCAACATAAACAACAACGTGAGAAGCAAGTACAGTACACCTAACATCAATATCATGTTTAGCATCCTTAGCTGAACCTCACAGTATTTGCAATTCTTGTTGTGTGAATGCAAGTTAACATAATAAACTGTTGATATCTGTGATTTGTAATAATTTAAATTAAAGGACGTCAGAATATTAAGAAGAGTAAACATCATTTGGGAGGTACCACATGGCGTATTTAACAGTGTCCGAGGTTAAATTGGTACAATCATTTATTTGTAAACTGATTTGTTGGGGTATTATTGTTGCATTAACTTCATCAGAATAAAAAGGTAGAAAGACGCTAGATAGAAAGCATTTCAAGAATTTCTGAGCTGCCAATTCATCTACTTTCTCTGAGTATATGATATTACTGCCAACTCCCTAACTCATCATGACATCCTTCCAGGTCTGTCCTCCAAAATAACAGCTAAGCTAGAGATGTATTGTCCCAGTCGAAATCTTTGTAGAGGTGTATGTATTAAGTTTACTGGAGGATTGTATGGCTCAAGTATTTGTTGTGGAACTGCAACGCTGACAGTTTTTCAATGGGTCTATGTGAAAGTGAAGGAGGGAGAGCAAGGATATTATTAATACATATGAAACAAGTACAGCTTCATAATGATTATAATAATAATGCCTTATAATTTGAAGGATTATTTGCCAAACGTTTTTGACAATACTGACATTATGTCATTTCCCCCCCCATGCCATGGTTGGTACGTTTGATATCAAAACAGTTGCATGACATAACAAATGCTACTGCAGCAGATACTACATTTCTGATCCCAAACATTTGCAATAAATGTCAATATCAAATAAATATTGACAAGAAAAACATGTGCAGTAAATACTGAGAGACCAAACACCACACTGCACCACCAGCATATTGGCTGTGCAGTAGTCTCAGAACTGCTGCCAAACAAGCACAATATTTCTGTTTTCGGCCAAACAAACCTCAAAGAACCTACAGTAGATAAAGAGCCAATCTGAGTTATAATGTCTATAAATCTAGAGCTCTTTCTTCGCTGAAAAGGAAAAAAACATTTAGTTCACCTCAGTTGCTACTGGTTCATGCCATCTCACACAAACCTCTATCTAATTTGTCTACCAAATAGCAGAGGGTCCTGACTGTGAAAGCCTGCATGCAGGCTCTATTGAGTGGTGCAGACATATGTTGAAATGTCTTTTTGGAGGTATGTCAACATAATCTCCTGTGGTTTGCATCTTCATTGTATCATTTAACATGGATGCATTATGTGCAAAAACGTTCTTCAGCTTTGAATGCAGTGGCATAACAGCATTTTACACCCTATAAAATATAAAACAAAACCATACAATTGTGATGAGAATGCAGCATTCACTATATTATGTCATCACTATCAGGCTACACTGCAGCCCATTAATCAGAGGGGAATGATTGATGGCAGAAGCAATCATTCAGCTGTCGGTAGCGAAAGTGCCTCACTGCATGCATTATCGTTAAAGCCCAATGGGGGAAATATAACGCTTACACATTCCTACACATTTCCCTGTGAATCTAAATGAACGGGATCAGATTTAATGGAACATTGATCACAGCGCAACCTTTGCCCTACGGATAATTGCAAGTTATTAGTGAGACTTTATGCAGCATGCACGTGCAGTCGCAGCACCATGTTATTTATCGGATGTGTGCAAGCGAGCTGCATTCAGAAACATGCGACTTTTGTTGCGGATCTACGGCAGCTACCTTTGGCCGGTATCGCTCCCGAAAGAGCCCATGGTCCGGAGAGGGCTGGAGGGGTTGACCCATGTTGGCTCGGGGGTTTTGTGCGCCTCGGTCTTCACGTCTGGGTCGATCTCGGAGGGAGAGGGAGTAAGCTTAGCGCCCGCCATGGCTCTCTGCCTCCCGAGCGGTACCTCCAGCAGAGAGCGGGCAATATGTTTCCTCCTGGTGTGACAGCAGCTCAGAGACCGACACTGCCGGAAAACCGCATCCCCGTTTCACTGTTGCTTCAAGAAGGCGGAGGGAGAGCAGCTCTCTCCCTGCTGCATCACTGGTTCCTGTCAGACACTGTGAGGGAAGCACCTGGCTGACTCCTGCTGATCGAGCGCTCCTCCATCCCTGATGGAGATGTGAGGTCCCGTCTCTGAGATTCACGCGTCGTCACGATGTAACGTCAAGCGCACAGCGAAACCAACCCAGATGGGTTACATAACGAAGATGGTCAAATGATCTACGATTCCTTTAGATCTAATCAACGTTCAGATGATTCGCCTTCCATCAGTGCATCGCCTTTGATATTTAAGCAAATTAATCTTCTTAATAAATAAAAGCGTATAGAAAATGGAATTATGTCAAGCCGTCCTCACTATGGAGAAATCGTCATGAATCAACTCATTTCTAATATTGTTATGGTTTTAAATACGTGCCTGGATAATGAGATGCAACAGACTAATGAGCAGGTGGCCTGGATAAACACTGCATGATGGAATGATTATACTTTTGCATGAAACACGTGACACCTGAGTATAACCATAATAGACTATCTCTCAGTTTATTCAGGAAGAGCATAAGGTTAACACGCTTTTTATAAACAAGTCACATATTTAAGTAATGGGGTATACTGGGAAACATTAATATATTTATTATGATTTTATCAGCCATAGGTCAATATTTACTGTGCAGCAGTTGTTAAAAACAACTTTATAACGTAAATCAAATGTAGCGCCGCTTCAGTTAAAGTAGAACACATGAAGCATACAACTAATTACATTTAACAGTAATTGTGTTTACAGCTGATCTAGTTTGTGAATGTGACTTTGATTGGGTTTTTTCACAGCCTGTGGGCAGGGGCGCCGCCAGGAATTTTGGGCCCCATGAAAATATATCACATTGGGCCCCACCACCAGGCACTAGGGTGACCAGATGTCCCGCTTTGCGCGGGACTGCACAGCATTTTCCCGACTTTTGGTGCGTCCCGCAAATTGAGACGATGTCCCGCATATTTCATTTTGATTGGCTAAAACGCTTTTCTTTAAAATCAGATTCATCCAATGGCTGTTGAGAAAGCAGGGAAGGCTATCATCAGGGGGCTGTGTTTGCTGTCAATCAAACTGTAACACACGGCGGGTGCTGGTCAAGTGTTAACCAATGAGAGTAACTCACTCACACACACCCCCCCACCCCGCCAAACAACAACAACGAACACAGGCGACGCAGCAGGTTATGGGAAATGGAGGAAACTGAAACTACAGCTAAGAAGAAAAGAAGATGCACATACAACAAAGACTGGGAAGACACTTACACGTGGGTGCAGCCAGTGCAGGGCGACTCTCAGAGAGTTTTGCAATCTTTGCAAGAGTAATTTTTAAATTTCACATGGCGGTGAATACGACATCAAAAGACACAGAGAATGCGATTCTCACAAGAAACGTGTCGCTCAAAAAGAGACATCCCACTCTATGGAGACATTCCTACTCAAACCAAAAAATGATGGCCACTCAGACGGTAACAGCAGCAGAAATAACCAGTGTTTACCATACAGTGCAACACTCCCATTCATACCGGTCAAATGACTGGTAACAAGCTAGCGCCGACCATTTTTCCAAACTCTGAGATAGCAAAGAAAATGTCATGTGGTCGTACAAAAGCAGCGTCCATAATAACAGATGTGCTTGCCCCTGCCTCTGTGGCGAGTTGTTTGACAGAGTCAAAGACACCAGTGGTTCTAGGTGACAAAATAGCCCACACACTGTGTGTGGGGGCCCATCTTCTGTTGCTGTGATGGACAAAACTGAAAGCTATTTTATTTGATGTATTATTATGTTTCTGTTCCCTCCTGGCCAGTGTTGGTTTTATTTTTATCTGTTAATTTATGTTGTGCCTACTTGTACAGGTAATACTGACTAGTTGAATTAAGAAGATGCATTTCTAAATACTTGAAGTGAATAATGCCTGCTGCCTTAGTTTACTTTTCTTTATTAAAAAACTGCATTTTGACTTCACTTTCTGCTCAGTTGTTATATATTTGTTACGTCTTTTTTCTTCCGGGGGTTGGGGGGTGCTGTTGAGAGGGTGTCCCACATTGTCCCACACAACCATACTCCTTGTCCCACATTTGGTTTGTTGGGATCTGGTCACCCTACCAGGCACAGGTCACGCCAACCAAGCACAATGCTGTAACCACACCTCCAGAACCCAACCCACTCATTTATGCTTTAAATAACTACCTGTACAGGCTTGCATCTATCTTGTAGTCCAATACTAACTGCACAATATTTACTGACACTGAGCGGTGAACATATAACACTGTGCAGACGTGCAACATTCTGCTGCAGTAGAATTCACTATTTGATATAACACTAACATTCCTGACAATAGACCTCAATAGTCATCTTTTATGGTGTACATGCCTTTTTAATAACATTTTTGAATGGAACATTACCAGAGCCTTGCCCTTTAACAGTTATTACGAGCCCTGGCTCAGCCTTACTCACCAAGAGCCCAGCGCCTAGCCTTCTTACAGGCAAAGTCACTGATCAAGTCCTTGAAGTCCAGCTTTCTAGCAACTGGCTTTCAATGGACAGCATGGCAAGACTGCAAAGCCTTATGGGGGTCAGGGCTGCGGAGCCTAAAGATGGAACTGTTGGTCCTGGCACCAGGGGGAGGGACAACTGATTTAGTATGAATATCTGCTAAAAATGTACCTGCATTTATTAAATGTCAGCTAAAAGAGCAGTGAAATGAAAAACCTCTGCATTTTCTGTGAAGATAGTAACAGTACTTAATGTCAGCAAAACATTACAATTATTATTTACAATGGACTATGCTTAGCTAACAGACTAATGTCCACTACTCATAGACCACACCCACCTATTCTTTTGAAAAACTGGGTGACATACTGTTGCCCTTTAGTCCCTCTCTCTTGTCTTTCTCTCCTTTATTTTCTTTTTGAAAGCCTGACTTTGTTAGTCGTTGAGACATTGTACACACGTAAGTACTAGCCTCCTCACATGCTCTCACTCTCTGCTGCTAGAAAGGGCCCCGCACAGCGTTTGGAGGCAGGACCAAACCATTATATTTAAATAGAGGGGGGTGTTCGATGCTTTGGATAATTAACTTTTGGAAGAAAAAAAGTGAAATGAATCGTAAGTTTAGTGAGTACATTATCAATTTAACGTTCTATTAATGTTAATTATTGAAGATTGATGAAAGGTTACTTAAACATTTGTTCTTAATGTTCTAACATTTTTTGGGGCCCCTGTCAGTCACGGGCCCTTAGAATCGTCCTAACTTTTCACCCCCTTACGGCGCCCCTGCCTGTGGGCTACGAGAGCAAACACAAATCAAAGTGTCCTCCTTAACCTCTTAAGGTTTAACTGATTTATTGTTACAGAGGGCCTGAGCACCTCACAGCATACATTACGCAGAGGGTGTGAAATGCACAGGCTGCCAGTCCACCAAGAGAATTCAATTGGAATTGCATAGCTCATTTGTTTTCTAAAATCAGACTTGCATGAGATTGAAAAGTTGCAAGAAACTGGAGCACCCTAATGAAACGTGTAAATAAGGAATATTATCGAGAGCAGTGGTTTCCTTTGTGATCGCGACCTGAAATGGTGCTGTAATATATACGCTTTTCAGCATATATTACTAATTAAAGTGAAGTACTACTAGTAAGTAGTTATATCCCTTCACAGAACTAAAGTACGCTTTAAAAAAAGTTTTAATGAGATGATGGAATTAAAGCTGAACTGTATAACACAAAAAGGCACATGCTGAAAGCCCAACCCCAGAAGGGGGGTCTGGGGGGATTTTTAGAAATACTAACAAAACATATAAACTACGCATTCTGGTACACTCTGAGAAGAAAATAAATAAATCTATTGCTACCCGACATATTAATAATATGTTATGCCATTGTTTATGTTTCACTTTGTTTTGACATCTTGCTGCGAGAAGAGTAAAGAGGAGATAGTTTGTGTGAATTACTTTAAATTGTGGGTAAGGGTATAGCTCCCATTGTTCTGTGACCTGTCAGTCATCAGACCGGGGGTCATATTTCATCATATGTTCATTTTTATCTGAAGTTGTACCCATGGATGTATAAAGAATAGTTCTACCGCAAAGTTATTCTCCGTGGGGACTTCCGGCAACAATCTTGATTCTGATTGGCCAGAAGACTCGAAAAAACATCAGCAAAGATGTTTTATTGGGAAGATGATCACTATGTGACAGAAGTTTTCAAAACCGTTTATGGTCTCCGGTACTTCCAGTCCAACGCCTGCATGCACAGCGTTAGAAAATCGGGCCTTCAAAATAAAAGTTTGAATTTTTTCAACAAACTTTTGGGTCGCAACCCACCAGTTGAGAACCACTGATCGAGGTACTCCAACTCTCGGGTTTGCTTTGATATGCAGTCAATAATGCACAGGTGTTAAAGTTATAATGTGTAAGAAATGGCAGAATTGAAAGTCAAATTAAGTCACATTTTCAACAAAAAGTAAAGAGGTTATAATGTTCACATTATGTCAAAAACATGTGTTGTATTGCAGAGTGAGCGACTGAAATTAGCTCTGGCCTGTCCTGTCGATTCACTCTACAGGCATTAGTGAGGTATTACACAACACTACTTTTTGAAGAACTTCCCAGTTATATATAAATTAAATCCTATCTTTCTGACATACATCAATTCATCTCAATCAACAACTCCAAATCCCCCACGGTCCCTGTCAATCATGGTGTCCCTCAGGGTCCTGTACTTGGTCCCCTTCTGTTCATCATCTTCATCCTCCCAAATCAACAAATCCTCCTTCAAAACCAACTCAAATTCCACTGTTATGCCGATAACACACAGCTATACCTATCAACAAAATCTATTTCTCTTCACTCACGTCCGTAACCTCTGCATCATCCTCGAGCCCACCCTCACTTTCCTCCCTCATGTTAACCAGGTAAAAAAACACGCCCTCTTCCACTTAAAGATCGTTGCCCGCATCAGACCTCCCCGTCATCCACCACTGCTGAAACTCTGATCCATGCCTTCATTACATTCCGTCTTGATTACTGCAACAGCATTCTTTAAGGTTCACCTGCATACACCCTCAAAAAACTTCAATATGTCCAAAACTCAGCTGCCCGCAAGCTCACCTCCACCCGACGCTCCGACCACATCACCCCTATCCTCCATGACATCCACTGGCTCCACATTAAACACAGCATTGACTTTAAAAAAATTGAACTATAACAAAGCTCTCAACAACCTTCTCCCCCCCTACCTCTGTGACCTTATCCAGTGACACACCCCAGCCCAGCCCAGCCCATCAGGACAAAGCTCCGTACCTGGGGTGACAGGGCCTTCGCAGCAGCTTCCCCCTCACTCTGGAACTCCCTCCCCAGCCACGTCACATCTGCCAACACTCTCACATCATTCAAAAAAGCCCTCAAAACTCACCTCTTCACTCTTGCCTTCAACTCCTAATCCACTAACCCCTCGTCCCTATTCCACCTAGCCTAGCACTTTTTACTTTTGTTGTTATTTTTCTTTACTTGCTTGTGAAGCGCTTTGAGCACCAGGAAAGGCGCTATATAAATAACATGTATTATTATTATAACATACTGTATACAACACAACATTAAATGATTTCCCCTTTATTCCCTCAAAGTTAGCGTTAGATAATGCCATATGTTTCCTTGTGATATCCGAGTTAAGTGTTTGACCCCAATTAACTGTATTGTCTTGCAAAGGTAGTTTTCTAAAAAATATTTCTTTTCTTTTTCTCTAAGGCAAAGAAATCTCCATTACAGTAGCACTGATATACTATCTCATCTATAGCATGATTTATTTAAACATTTATCCATAAAAGAAAAATGTTATGGCTGCTAACAGTATGTTGTGATTTTGGGAGTTGTATTTGGATATAAGATATACAAAAATGACTGTCAAAATCTTTTACCCTTATTCATCAAAGAAAATAATTTACCTGGATTCTTCCAGTGTTTGGATCTGTTCATGTTCTTTTTTTATTTTTATGCAGAACATTCAATTTACATAATTTAAACAAAATATATCAGAAAACGTGTAAATTATAGTCCAATGTTTTACCCTCCTGTAGTGTCTACTTGTCTACCAGGAAATTGGTTGAACAACAGGTCATGTGTACAACACAGGAGACGATGCATAGATGGTAATAACGAGTCTCTCCCCGTTTCAAGTTGGTAAAAATGACCAGTTTCTACATTGTACTCCTTAAAAAGCAGCTTTTTGTAAAGATGGGTTCTAATTTATCCTGTTTATAATAGTGATATGCAAGCTTGTTGAGATCATGTGTTTACAGGAAGCAGTTTATTTCTAATGTAGCCCTGAGCAGCCATATGAGCTGAAATCTCATTAGTAATGCGTTTAGGCAACCTTTAATACAATCCACATTCACTGCGCATGGCATTTGGAACTCAGCCTTCAGGAAACACATTACATTACCCATTGTTAGTAGCCTCAGGATAGGGGGGGGCTGTGAAGAGTTGATTTAATGCTCAACTGGAAAATAAAAGTTTAGGAGGTGTGAGCAAAAAAAAACAAAAAAAACGTAACTCTTGACAGATCCAGTGGAGCAGTTTGGTCCCTATTATACAATAGACTGTTTGTACTGATTTAGCCCAAGTTGTTGTCATATGACACAATATGCCTGTTAAAGGCATTGGTGATAATGTTATGGTTACTGAATTAAATTGTTATTTTCTCTCCAGCCAAACAGCAACTCAAGCACCTAAACTATATGCATGTTGTGGCAAACTAAAATATATTTATTTACAAAGGATTATTTTGATAGGGATCATGTAAAATAAACAAACCTTTCAAAATTCTTCAAATCTGATGATCGTCATACAAAGATACAGCTAAAAGCGCTTTTTTTGTCCACAATCCAGGCAGGTGACCAATCTTGTTGTATTTCTAATTGTGATTGATTATGTTTTCTCGATTTCTTTTATATATTTAAAAAAATTATTTATCCGTGAACAGCATAATACTGCCATTATGCTGTCTGTGAAAGAAAACAATAAAACCATACCTAAAAAAAAGGCAGATCAAACAACAACGTGGTTTTATTCAATCATGAGATAAAACAGATCTGTTATTGTGGAGGTTTTGTAAATGGTATCAATTTAGTGCATGATGCTTGACACTGAAAGAAAAGGATGCAGACAAGTTCATCAGTAGGAGAAACAGGTGTAGAAGCACTGATTTGAGCACAGAGACACTTTGTGGTGAGGCAGAGAACTGCAGGCTGTGTGAGTCTAATCTGAAATCAGAAGCAGTGCAAAAACATGTTGTACTATAAGAAACAGGCATCAGCCAGTGCCAAGGTAATATACTGTACATGTTATAACACAGATGGCAGGGGTTTTATCTCCCGTCACGTCGTACTAATGCAGTACGACGTGAACAGGCTGCTTAACACCCTTAAACATGTTTCAGGAACATCAAAAATCTGCACCCCAACCAGCGGAAAAAATAAGGCAAATTACACTGCAGAAATAAACAAAAATCTAAATCTAAAGCATTATGAATTATACAAATTTAAATATATTAAAGACTTATTAGCCAGTTTATCCTCCTTTGTTCCAGAATACAGAGTAGAATATTTCTCCTTTTCAGCTCATACAGTATAATGATCTTACAGGCGTTTTGGGGCATGTTCTTACAGGATGCACGCTATTTTAATGTAGCCAGAGCTTTAGAATCATCGCAGAATGATTAGCCAGATTCAATGGCTTCAGATTCACACTGGGTATATATATCAGGTTCAGGCTGGATTTATAAGGTCAGCACACGCAGGGATATAACCCCAGGAGAGAGAGAGCTGCAGTGAAGCCTATTAGCGCATACCGTCGGTGTGTAGCTGTTATAGTATTCCCCTCTGAAACGCTTGGCAAATAAACTTGAACGACATGACTACCTTCCAGCCACTGAGATCATAAAAAGAAAGCAGAAAGGAAGAGTTTTTGGGAGAGACACCATGCTGCGACAGAGGAGCTTTGATATTGAAAGTGGCACAGTTACAAAAGAAGGCAGCAGAGCGGTATTGCTCAAAAATACATTCATTATTTGTAGAGAAAACAACCAGATTTATCAGATGGATTTTTTTAGTATAGAGAACATGTGAAAACGGGTTAATTTCCTACTCGTTCTGCCTTTAGGAACATTCTGAAGCTGTTAAGATAATTAAAGTGGTGGGGAGCATCCTGGCCTCTCTTTAAAGCTGCGCTCTCATTAGGAGCGCCTGGGCTTCTTGCTCCGTGCTGCAGATGAGTGTGTCAAGTGCTGTGATAATGCCTCCTCTGTCAAAACATATTAAGGCAGTGAGCTAGCGCTGCTGTGGGCGAGCTGTCTGCCTGAGCACCGCACAACCAGAGAGGAGGAAGAAGTCTAGCCACACACACACACACACACACACACACACACACACACACACACACACACACACACACACACACACACACACACACACACACACACACACACACACACACACACACACACACACACACACACACACACACACACACACACACACACACACACACACACACACACACACACACACACACACACACACACACACACACACACACACACACACACACACACACACACACACACACACACACACACACACACACACACACACACACACACACACACACACACACACACACACACACACACACACACACACACACACACACACACACTTTTGCGCTTGTATTTTTGCCAATGGCTGTTTCGTGCAAAAAGATTCTACTCCCCATGTACTGGTCATAACCTTATGTTCTCTTTCAGAAATGAAGAATATTCACTTGTGTAAAATGGGTTTGCTAGAGCCATTCTTTCATCTATTAAAAATAAACATTATCCTCATTTCAATCTCGTATATGTGCCCTGAAAACATGAGTCCCTTTGTAAGAGTAAGGAAATACTATTGGTACAGAAATGTGCATTATTCACTCGTACTTTGTGCTTCCAAATACAATTCAGAATGTATGGGGGTGCATTCACTTTGTCCCTTTATAGGCCACCACATTAAAGACCATATTCAAAATATTCATGAATAAAACAAGCGCTCCCAGCATGACGCTGTGCCAGTAAGTAGCTGTTGTGTTTATAGTTGAATAAAAAAGGCTTTTATTTGCCTGTTCTTGTATATAGATATTTCCTAATTGGACACCAGCCACAGCTTTTAATCTCTGCTTTAGTTATTCATCACAGTGCAGTTTGTCCAGTAATTACCTGTCTACCTAAACTGTTAATTTTTTTATATATATATATTGGGAGGGATGAAACCCTCTTTAATGGTCACACATGCAGAGCACACAGCACACAGTGACATGTGGCCCCTGCTTTTAACCCATCCTAGTACCAGGAGTCTAGTACTAGGAGCAGTGCAGCTATTGCACAGCGCCCGGGGAGTTTGAATAACGGCCTACTTGCTCAGAATGTACCATAAAGCTTTTCATGAATCATGTGTGCTTACTTGGATCAAATAAACTCAAATGTTGTTGACACATTTGAACATTTGGCTCAATCTTCTGTTGACAGCATGATATATTATGCTAATGTTTTTCAGTGTTACATTTTATGACGTTTTAATAAAATCTGCTGATCCTTTGATACATTATTAACAAACAATTTATAAAAAATGTGTCTGTATTGAAAACATAGTCAACATACCTTTCATTGAGATGAAAAGTGGTCCATAAAGTGTGTCATCCAGTTTATAAGATCAGAAAAATACAAATTTAAACTAAATACAAATATAAGAAACTAAAATCTCTTGTCCCATTTCAACACATTGATATTTTAAATATATTATAAAGTATCCACTGTTAGAATAATACAAAAGTAATGAGCCATCAACAGTTATAGCTAATTGTAGTTATCACAACTGTACCGTCTTAATGCTAATGTTTGTCTTGACTATAAAAAGATATAAACAAATAGGCTGCCAAATCAGATACATCATTTACGAATAGGCCCATCTTATAAAGCTTTGTATATATAGCTTGCCGTTAAAGATATTGACAGCAGGAATAACAGATTGTGTTTGAATGAACACATATATAATTAATAGTTGGAGTCTAAAAGGAACAGACAGTAGATATAACAAATAAAACATCCCTCTAAGGCTGCCACAGTCAAATCCTGTTAGAGACAATCCAAATGCAAATACAGTAAGAGACATTAATGTTAATTGTTTTTTGGTATTTTAAGCGGATTGTAATTGGGGCAAATATATATATAGGCCAGAGTGCCTTTATTCCAGAGAGGGTGTTACATTGAGAGATAGAGGGAAAGACAGTGCCTGAAAACTTGGAGCGGGCTCGGGTTTCGAACCCACCTACTAGCTACTGTAGTGACAACTCCTGTCATGTATTGCATCTCTGCGTGAATGATTAGATAATTTCACCTAAATTAAATCAGATTAAATGATGTTGATGGTTAAATCAGCTTCACACGTCGGCCTACTGAGTTCTGAACTTGCCATTTAGATCTATAAAGGCCTTGGGGCTATGTTGTTTGATTGAATTAAACACAATATATGCACTCCACTATTTACTGCGTCTGAAGCTCTTAATATGATTGCTCATATTTCAAGCCATCTTTTTCCCGGCCCCTTGCTTTGGATCATTTTCATCAACCAGCCCCCATTCCAAACTAATTGAAGAGCCCTGCTTTAGACCATGCATATTTAATTAGATCTCTGAGAATGGGTGGAGGGGATTGTGTGACTCCTGACTAATCCTCTGTGTGACGCTGCAGGTCTCAACACTCACCCACGCCGGTGGAACTCCCCTCCACGGTGCCGACAACCTCATCCCTGTGCCTCCATCATCACAGCTGCCTATTGAAGTCTGACAAGCCAACTCCACAAATGCTAATTAAGGTGCTAAGAAAAACCATGTGGGCTAACCAGGCAAGTGCGCCAGAGATTGCTAGGCACAAAGATGCAGAGACCCAGAAGAGATGAACACATTTAAAAAGTGTAAAAAAGACATTTCTCTTCTCTGAGCTGCACCCCTCTGATAATTCTCTCTTAGCGGCCTACCTTTAATTGTCCCAATGTCCCATTTGAGATCTCCCTCTGAGAATATGCATACTGTAATGTAATAAAACACTTTAGAAGACACACACATTCATTTCTTTCAGCTTAAGCACGCCGTGTTCATTTTACTAATACCTCCGCTGTGTTAAAACACAAATGAATTATCTTAAATCGAGCTTTTCAGGGATGCCTCGGCTCTGCCTCAGTTTCACATTCCAGTTCCTGCTCACTGGCTGCACAAATCCTTAGAGAAACTACCCCCGTAAAATGTGACAAAACAGGCGGGAGGTTGACAACATGTTGGGGGCCTCTGCTTCACTGTTATAACAATGGTAATTCTTAAAACGACACGCAGCCACTGTGCTGCTGATGAGAAGTCTAGCGGCACTGAACTGTCGCCCACCCACTCTGTGCTGATGGCGGTGACTAATGCCACCTATGGTCCAAATTGCAAGCTGGAGTTTCACAGCGGATGTCACCAGCAACAACACTCAGCCTTTCAAGTACGTCAGACTTTGCATCGCCATAACGATGGGAAACTTTAAGGTCCAACGCATTAACCTTTGTCTAACGCGTAGATGCGAGGCATGCAATTTTTCCGAAGTGCATCACCCCTCTGCATCCTCTCGTTAACCTTCGCCAGACACATCCCAGGACCTCAGACTCAACAATAAAACAGAAAGCTAATTAGCAAACTATAAAGGGAAATTAATCATGAGCCAACATTGTAATTCACATCCAGTTTCATAAATAAGGACTTGTAAATAAGGGATGTGTGTGGAGTTATTATCACACGTTATATTCTAAATTATTAAAGCTAACGTAGGATAGGTGTTTCTTTCAATCCAATGATGAATCTAATTGATCCAATATTGTCATAATTAGCTTGAGTTGAGATGAAATGTCGCTTGTGGAATGAAACCTGTATAACCGATAGCACACAAACCTACCGACACGTTTGTAAAATGAGCAGTATTTTGGCTCTGAGCATAGAGGGTCTCCTGTGTGAACATAGCCTGGGGGCGCTCAGTCCTCCGTGACCTAATGGATCTAATCATCCCCATCATCTTCCTCATATCAGTGTCAATCACCACTCATCTGAATACTTCACTTTCTTCTTCTTCCATCTCCTCCATCGTCCTCTTCCCCTTCCTCTTCCTCCCCCCACCTTTGTCCTCCATCTTATCATCAGCCTCAGAAACTCAGATGGAAAATCGTTGAAGCGCCAAATCCCAGCGGTCGGTTCTGCCACAGAATCCGCGTACATAAACAGCTGCTGCCAGCATCAGTGTACAATTGTTGTGTCTGTTTACCTCTTAGAGTTTCTGAGATATGTGACTGGATGTGTGTGACTTTTTTTTTTTTTTTTTTTTTAAAAAGGAGCCATCAGAGAGATACAACTGCTATCCTCACATCAAAACATAGAATATTTTTGATAAATCAGAAACACATTGTTTAGGAAGCACATGTTGCTAAAGAAAACTCACCAACGTTGGTTCTAAAAATGAATCTAAATCAAAATCCACGAATTAAAAGATCGAGCGATTGAACATTTGACCAAGATACAAACCAGGCCTCTGCTGTTCTGCTGAAAAGCTGTCATATTGGAGATAAAACATTTTCGCAGCAACACAAGTGAATGATCTGTGACTGGGACTAGCTGTTGCCTGACAGCAGAACGTGCGTCAGTGTCGGGTCACCATGCCAAGAGCCACTATTTGACTCACGACGAGGTGTTACAGTTGAACCAGTGACCAATCAACACTCTTCACTCTGTCCACATGACTCCTATCAGAATCCTGACTTGATTAGAGGAGGAAAACAAGATTAGACACACAGAGGATAAGATAGATGGAACCAATTCTCTTCTCTGCTGCTCTGCTTCCATCCCTGTCGGTGTGTATAAAAAAAGTGTCATGGTGGCTTGTTTCTATTTCTGATGATAAGGCTAGCCCCCCTCCGCTGGCTGACAGACAGAGAGATAAACCCACGCACTCAGATGTATAATCAGACACTCAGGTGTGCATACCGGTGTCCATATACCTGAACACACAATACACACACACACACACTCACATAGACAGACAGACCAATCGCTAGTCAGACTTCATGACTTCAGTGTGATTGCTCCTCTTCAGCACCCACACAGCGAAGCCATAATTATGGCCCTCTTACACCCAACCCTGAAGACAATGACAGCTCAGGAAGGAGACCCCCCCCCCCCCCCCCCAACACACACACTGTACGCCCACATCACAGACACAGATACAAGGACACACAAACTCTAACAGCACAGAAGGGATTACTGCCTTAATCCTCTTGGATTGGCAGACATCGAAAAACACACGAGGAGTGCATTCTTCTAACCTTGGGCTGCATTTGTTGAGATTTCCGGACATTTAAAGGAAACATATAATGCCTGGTTTGGTTTCCCAAAAAATGTATGTCTGCTCTAAATGTTTAGGAATAGATAATGGTTTCCATACTGTCGTTCTGAAAATACCCGTCCTCAACCTCCTTCTGAAAGGCTGTGTTTCAGCACTCTGGAGGCCGTCTCCCTTCAAGTCCAGTCCGCTCTGAAAGTACTTTAACAAATGTGGATAGTGTTACATTTGTTCAACTTGCAAAGAAATATGACGCTTTAATTAAACTGCTCATAACTTGCAACCTGCAATGGAAGGTACCTTCTCTTGCAAAGAAAAGTCCGTAAACACTAGGCCATTGTTGCAGCACTACTTTAAGGATATGGGATGTTAAGAAGTACATTTCATTTCCTTCATTACCCATTCCTATGTAGACATTCGTATCTTCTAGCAAAGTTATTATGTTCGGTGAGTTATCACTGCCTGAGTATTTCCTTCCACTGCCTTTCCCTCTCATAGCCCACCATGATAGATGCAATGAAACAGATGCAAAAGGCTATCAGGGCACGGAGAGGGACAGGGGACGGGGGGCTCCGACTCTCCCTCAGGGGGTTCATTTGCTTCGTGGCTTGACACTCGACAAGGCATCAGCACAGGAAATAAACAACATCACAAACAAGAAGCATGAGGAAGATCATCAACCGAGAGATGGAGCATCACCAAAGCCCCGCGGCGTGGTCTGCCTCCGTTTGCACTCCAGAGATCGGAAACAATTATAAAAAAGCGCCATAACACACAATCAATAACAACGTCTTCATTCATTTCCTAACACGCACGGTGCAGAGGTGTGCAGAAGCTGCAGTTTACAACTCTTATTTGTTTTGAAGCAATAAAGGCTGCATCTTTGTATTACTCAATAGCTGTTTGACAAGACTGAGCATAAGCACACACAACATGTACAGACACATGTACACACTGAGTCAAACAAGTGTTGGTAGCCCAGAAACGCACCCTAATTACCCTTTGCAATTGAATAGTGATCAGCAAAACAATTCACAGGGGACTTACTGGACAAATCACACACACGGGAATACAACATGCATTCTCAAGCAGCCTGATCGACATATTCAAACATCTCAAGGTCTTCAAGACGCTGCATGCATGCATACGTATTTTAAAGATGAGGTAAGGTAAAGATAAGGTTCATGTCATTATTATTCAGTGTAATCCATACTGTGAGTCAGAATTGCTTTTTATTCTTCTTGGCTTACAGGCATTTGTTATGTCATCACTATTAATAAAACTGGCATGCAGCTAGAAATACAAATTCGATAAGGATCTGTAGTCTGAATACCAAGACATCGCTGAATCCCTTAGGAGCGCACACAGACTAATGTGTGTGGGGGGGAATGGTCAAATACTAGACTGCTGCTATACATGTGAAGACAAAAGAGCTCGCTTTGATATAAAACATACCGACAGCAATTCACTGCAGGAAGCTCTGGAGACAGAGGGGGAGCAAAGCGAGAGATCCAGCGACAGAGAAAGAGCGGATGGTGACAGAAAACGACCAATGTGACAGAACCCTTGGTGCAAAATGAGATCTCATAAGTGATGATATTCACTACCCACTAATCCAAAGCCATGGGAGGTGATCCATGGCGAAACATGGCTGCGGCTGCTACGGACAACCGAGAGCCTGGAGTAAAGAGATAACAAACACATGGTTTGTGTGTCAGATTCAACCAGCGATAAAACTATTAAGCAACGATACAGTTACGCAGCGGGATGAATGCAATGGTTATCAAGCCATTTCTTTCCTGAATGAGACAACAAGCAAGGTTTGAAAGAGAAGGATGTATACCTAAGTACTGTCAGTTCGGATACACCTTCAAATGTACACAGGTATATAAAAGAAAGAGAACAGTAAGATGTTATGGGAGGTGAGGTTTCAGTGGTGTATATCGTATATAGCGTTAGTTTTATTGTGATGTGGAACTGAGCTTTCAATTGAAGCTACTGCCTTTCCTTTTGTCTTTCTTCAGTTTATTTAGCAACCTCGACCCTTAAGGCAACAGTCGTGACTGATTTGAGTTATGATAGAGAATCTCCCGTCAGCTTTAGATGTAAGGTTACTGACAGAGCAAGAGGATAAAGCACTGCTTTGCCTGTGGTCTTCGCAAGCCCCGGCTGAAGAGATTGCTGATCCTCCAGTGAGATGGCTTCATTTCAGCACCACGGAGAGCTCCGCAGTGCTCGGCTGTGGCTGACGCTCGGCTAAGTCTCCCCCTCTTGGGCAGTAAAAAGCATCCGTTTGGTTTGCCTTTCAAACGCGGCAATAATGTAGCTCTTAGTAGACTCCCAAACATTTCAGCATGACTAAAGCACCAGTCAAGGGCCAAGGGACGGTTGTTTGATGCTCAATGTGAAGCAAGAGGAACATCTACACTGAAGGTTAGGTTGGCCACAATAAAAGGCCACTCTGAAACGTGCAGTTTTGCTTTATTGGGGGGGTCTGGGGGGGTCCGAAAACCAGTCAGTATCTGGTGTGACCACCATTTGCCTCACGCAGTGCAACACATCTCCTTCGCATAGAGTTGATCAGGTTGTTGATATTGGCCTGTGGAATGTTGGTCCACTCCTCTTCAATGGCTATGCCAAGTTGCTGGATATTGGCAGGAACTGGAACACGCTGTCGTATACGCCGATCCAGAGCATCCCAAACATGCTCAATGGGTGACATGTCCGGTGAGTATGCTGGCCATGCAAGAACTGGGATGTTTTCAGCGTCCAGGAATTGTGTACAGATCCTTGCAACATGGGGCCGTGCATTATCATGCTGCAACATGAGGTGATGGTCGTGGATGAATGGCACAACAGTGGGCCTCAGGATCTCGTCACGGTATCTCTGTGCATTCACAATGCCATCAATAAAATGCACCTGTGTTCGTCGTCCATAACATACGCCTGCCCATACCATAACCCCACCACCACCATGGGCCACTCGATTCACAACATTGACATCAGAAAACCGCTCACCCACACGACGCCACACACGCTGTCTGCCATCTGCCCTGAACAGTGAAAACCGGGATTCATCCGTGAAGAGAACACCTCTCCAACGTGCCAGACGCCATCGAATGTGAGCATTTGCCCACTCAAGTCGGTTACGACGACGAACCGGAGTCATGTCGAGACCCCGATGAGCATGCAGATGAGCTTCCCTGAGACGGTTTCTGACAGTTTGTGCAGAAATTCTTTGGTTATACAAACCGATTGTTGCAGCAGCTGTCCGAGTGGCTGGTCTCAGACGATCTTGGAGGTGAACATGCTGGATGTGGAGGTCCTGGGCTGGTGTGGTTACACATGGTCTGCGGTTGTGAGGCCGGTTGGATGTACTGCCAAATTCTTTGAAACGCCTTGGAGACGGCTTATGGTAGAGAAATGAACATTCAATTCACGGGCAACATCTCTGGTGGACATTTCTGCTGTCAGCATGCCAATTGCACGCTCCCTCAAAACTTGCGACATCTGTGGCATTGTGCTGTGTGATAAAACTGAACATTTTAGAGTGGCCTTTTATTGTGGCCAGCCTAAGGCACACCTGTGCAATAATCATGCTGTCTAATCAGCATCTTGATATGCCACACCTGTGAGGTGGGATGGATTATCTCGGCAAAGGAGAAGTGCTCACTATCACAGATTTTTTCAGATTTGTGAACAATATTTGAGAGAAATGGTTATTTTGTGTAAAATGTTTTAGATCTTTGAGTTCATCTCATGAAAAATGGGAGCAAAAACAAAAGTGTTGCGTTTATATTTTTGTTCAGTGTAGGAATTTCTATCTAAAAATAGACAGACCATATTAACACGACTTGTAATGTTCCTTGCGTCTTCGCTATTGTTTTACAAAACTGTACTAATGCAACAATTAAACAAGGTCAAATCACAGAGACAGAAAAGCAACATCCAGTAGTACTCCATATAGTCGACGGTGCATTCAGCCACAAGATGTGTGCAAGTTGCAAGACACTTTCTCAATACAAAACTAAAAACCTTACTCCATTTCTATTTTCATTGCTCCAACCACCTACTCATAAAACAGCTCAATATAAGTCATACCACAACGCTAGCGAGTTGTGATGAGAAGTCATTCTTGGAAATGTGGGGAAACTAACCAAGGTAGAAGGAGATGAAGCTGCTGCTCGGGAAACACGGATACAGCAGTGTGAAACAACAACACGCAGCACAAAGTTAACTCCAAGTGGAATCAAATACACAATTGAAAACATAAATGAGTTGTATGGACACACGCCCACACAGTCAACTCAAAGCCGTCTCTCATATTTCGTATTACAAGTGTTTTACCTGTCATCGTTCTGAAAGGTCTGGTCCCCCAGCAGTAAGTCCCTGAAGCGATAGCGAGGTGGAAGAGGAGGCACCTCCGTGTCCACTTCCGCCATCTTGAGAGTCGAGATATCCAGGATCACGCCCGAGTTGCTGCTGTTGTTCATCTGCACGCTCTCAGTGGAGGGCCTGCGAGGGAGAAGGAATCTGCTAAACAACATGTGTTCTGCTATTCCACAGGTAATAAGGCTGCTGAACACCGGAGCTCTATTAAGTGCCTCGATAAACATTCATCTGTTTGTCATTTTGCAATTTAATTATTTATCGAAATAGTTATCACCGTAATAAACCATACTTAATTTAATCTTACTGTACAATCATTTGACATTCTGTTCTTGTATAAATCATAATCTGTATGTAGTCTTCTTGCACTATTTTTTATTTGTATTTTATTATATATGTTGCATCGTTGGAGGAGCTCGGGTCGTAAGATTTCCATTGCCATTTATACACTGTAGCTTATGTGCACATGACATTCAAACCTTTGAACCTTGAAATCTAGAAAAAGAATGGAATATCTTAACATAATAAGAAACCTACGATTGTTTGGATAAGATAAATATAAGAGAATGACTGGGAGGAAGGTTAAATGCTGGAAGTCTAAAGGCAGTTACAGGGCTATATAATGACAACGCACTGTTGGAAATCACAACGCACAATGTCCGGGGGCTTTATGTGCTACTGAAAGCCACCGCTTCATTCATCTTGAACAACAACCATCAGTGCAAAGGGAAAAAAAGGGCCCATTTATCTGTTCCATGAATACAGATTTTAAGTGAACATGGCATGCATTACTACACTTGAGTGAAGATTCTAGCCGAACTCGTAAGCTGTTTTCGGTCAACAAAGTTTAAACCTAAAATGTTTTGACAGATGGATTAAGAAAAAAAAGGCTAAACGTGGACCTGATTCTCTGAGTGGAAACAAGTCATGCATGAAAACACAGGATTTGACATTACTGTCCTATCTCACAAGTGTCGTGTTTTATTCAACAAAATAAAATGGACATATACAAGCGTGTGCATAATTAAAAAAGAAGAACTGACTGTTTTCCACCATCACAGTAGACCACAAATTATGGCAGTGACTTTTATGAAAAGACAAACTGCCTACTTCGTGATGACAGCATGCATTTGTGTGTGTAATGCATAAAAGCTGGCTGCCTAGTGGTTTGTGTTCCTACGGTGTCACATACAGGGGGATTCGGTAGATTACCTATCATCAGGAGAACTTGATGGTCTCCGTGGAGGGCTTGATGTCCGGCGTGGAGGGCTTGATGTCCGGCGTGGAGGGCTTGATGTCCGGCGTGGCGGGTTCATGGCTGCCTCTTTTGATTGACGGACAAGAGAAGGGGAGAAAGGGGAACAGTGAGAGAGTTTAAACACACATATTACAGATTCAGCACTTCCGCACTTAGCAAGGCTGTGATCCGATTACATTCACTGCAGTAACGCTCTTTAACGGTACAGTTAGATGTTAATGTGTTCCCTGTCTGACTCATGCTAGAAGAGTGATGTTGTTTCTACGTGTATATTGTAAGTAGCATGTTAGGTGGATTCATCTCAAAAAGAAAATTATTATTTTTTCTGTTCAGTGTGATTGATTATTTGTCTTTTTCTCAGAAGGATTCCAGAAAAACCCCAGTCCAGATTTTCTTCATAACTTTGTGGAAGGGTTAAGCAAGAGCCAAGGGCCAACCAATTCAATCCTGAAGCAGAATTTGATACAGAATGGAAAGACGCATTATTTTTCACAAAAATGGCCTTGGCAGCGGTCTGCACTGTATATTATAGTACTGTATAGGTATTATGTGTGCAACAGTGGTGAGGAAGGATCGCCTTATCAAGGTGCTGTTAAACCAATGTTCTGCCCACAAAACAACACAAGGAGAGAAAAATAAATAAAAATAGGACACTGCCATTTCTAAAACACCTACAATGCGAATGCATTTGCAATCTGGCTGAATATGAGGGGCTCATTAATGTGTATATGTTTCTACTTGAGTGATTCAATGTTAGACTTATTTCTAAGATGCTTCAAAATATCCAATCAAATTATGTATTGGTCTTCCGTTGAGATCTCTGTAGACCCTCCTAAAGCCTCCACAGGGAACAATAACTGTGTGTGTGTGTTGTGGTGTGCGTGTGTGTGTGTGTGTGTGTGTGTGTGTGTGTGTGTGTGTGTGTGTGTGTGTGTGTGTGTGTGTGTGTGTGTGTGTGTGTGTGTGTGTGTGTGTGTGTGTGTGTGTGTGTGTGTGTGTGTGGTCATCATAGTACAGTGTGGGCAGACTTGAGTGGGCTAATAGCTTCCAGACACATGCTCTCCCCTTATTAAGCAGTGAAAGCACAAACCCTCAGAAGCGGAGACAGAGGAAAGAGAGTGGAGAGATGACAGATTAGGGTCCTGGTGGGAGAAAGAAAAGACAAGAGAGGTACATGGGAAATAAAAGAGCTCATCCCAGAAGTATAATTAAACCATTGACCTCAATGTTTACTTGAATTGAGGGGAAAAGGAGAGGTTTAGATAAGCCAGGTGACAAGATTGATTTCAAAAGAGTTGATGTCTGGAAGTCCAACAAAAGGAGTCTTGTCCTCTTAAAAACCTCTGAGGGATGACTTAATGGATGAGGCAAAGTGACCACAACAACAGGGAGGAGAATTGCTCCCGGAAAGAGGCTTTCTCCCCTTAATGGAGAGAAAACTGCAATTGTATAAGAAAGAAAGCAGAGGAAGCATGGGGGGGGGGGGGGACATGCAGGGTACATATAAAATGTGTCTCTAAATTAACATGGTCCAGTGTGATCAAATCTGACATATAAAAGGTCTGTGAAAATCTGCAGTCTGCTTCATAAATATGTATTGCGGTAGGCCCATGGTAGATGCCCTACTTACTGTATGGCAGCTTAAAGCAGGGACCATCATACACATCTATAAATTATGATTTCAAGGTTAAGGTTTTCATCTGAAAAATGTACCTTACAGTATGATTATACAAAAATGAATCCATTATTTTGGACAGGGGTTCCTCTTTGTATCATAGTCACCATATGCAAAGATAAGTTTGTTGGTGACACCATTAAGCTCACACAACAACCTCCATGTGTAAAACAGGCATACTTTAGCAACTTCATTTGAATACAGCTGATAAACCAAAAACATCTGCATTTAGGTCAAGCATTAACATTAGGGTGTCAATCAACAGCAAAGCTAGCTACCTTCCATCTGAGCACCACTGCAACACTAAGGAGTAGGCTATGACATCATATAAACTATACAACTAATTAAGCTTAAGGGTTTAATTAAACTTACACACACACTATTAAGTCAGTGAGGATTTACATAATACTACAGATACCATTCCCCGTCCCATGTTATTGCATAGAAACTCAATAATACAAATACACCAAAGCTAAATAAACTTGTAAGTCACTGTGAGTAAAGTCAGGCTTCCTGAAGGAACATAGGCTAAGTCACATGGGTTAACTTCTTGCTAACTTGGTTTACCTGGCTGTTTTTTCGTGTCTGCCCGAGGTCCCATCATCGTAAACATGTGTTAGGTTTAGATAACCTCCCTGCACTGCTCGTGCAGCATTGCCTGTGTGATAGAGGAGGATGTTTCCCATCCAGGCGCCCCTGTGAGAGGTCTGGCATCGTTGAAAATGGTAATTAAAAAGGGGAGGGAAGTAGACTCCAGCAGTCAGAGGGCAGACAAGAGTCTACGGGAGTAGGCTTAAGCTTTCAGTCAAATAAAAGCGATGCATTGGCGACAAAAACACCGATACTTGACAAGCTAGCTTTCTATCGGCACTAAATTGACTGTGCTGCCGGTTTATTTAGGTTTGAGAGTAAAACAAATAGTCCCGGTCCTCGTTGCTGATTGGACGACACGCCTTCGAAACAGTAGTAATTAATCGCACACCTGACAGTTCATTTAAATATCAATGCGCGCTCGCGAATCCGTCACCACTGTCGCTTAGCAACAACTTTATTTCCTAGTGTTGACGAACTACATTGCTTGGCGGAAAGAGGACAAACTGCTTTTGTTTGTGCTAATCTGTCGACTAGCCTATATACCTGCGTTTCCACGTGACTTTTTTCATCTTAATGAGCTCGAATGTAACCTTTTTCAGCCGCTGTTACGTTTCTTAAAATCACAGTAAATAGGCTACCTCATCTGTGGCTTTCTCCTTCGCTGTGTTGCTGTCATATAACATTGGCTAGTGTATTGAAAATAAGGGCACGCTGTACTCCCTGCTGGTCTCCATGCTCTCCTGTCAGCATCAGCATCCTTTCCTTTCCAGGACAGAGCTGCACTTAGGGGGCCACTCACTAGTGCCTCCCCATCTACACGAGTGGGCTACTTGTGGTATATTCTGTGGATACTGATGTTTGATGCTGACAGAAAACTTCTCATAAAAAGGCTTTCAGTGAAATGATAAACCTAAGAATAGAAACTGTAATTGTGCATCGTCATGTTTTGCCCATCCCATTTGCTAAATAAAGTCACATTGTCTTTGTTGTGGAGATGCAAGACTGTGGCTTTTTTTGATTGCATTGTAAGCATTGTAATTGTTTGAAATGCCAGTTTGGATCTAGTGTAGGCTGTGTGTGTGTGTGTGTGTGTTTTTGTTCATCAGTCAGAGTCATCTGGTGGTAAGATGTTGAAAGTGCAACTGTACTGCATGTACTTGTGAATGCTATATAACAGTTACATATCATTCAATAGACGCAAGTAAATCTTTATTATACAGGCATTAACTTGCCTGTGTAGACTTTTGCAAAAACATTACAATGGAATTATACCACTACAGCCCCCAACATAACAAGTTATTTATTGATTATTCTTGATATATTCAACATCAATAATGGGGGATATACACAGTGCATGCAAAGCCCAGTTAACTTATAGTAATCAACAATCACTTTTAGGCAACATCTGTTATGTTTCATTTGTTAAAAACATACCTGCAAGAGCTCTGTCCTCTGCTATTTGTCTCACAATCGTCCCCCTCATATTGAAAAAAATATTCATTCTGTGTTCACCAAGTGACTATAGGCAGACACCGCTGGGTTGTGTGTCTCTCTGGAAAAGCCGCGTCGCTCTGTGTGCGTTCCTTGTGCTCAGCCTCTCCACATTTCAGCCCATTATTCTCCAGGGGAAAGAGCACTGAGCGTCATCATTTCAAAGCCCACACAGCCACTTATGCTTTCCCATGCCAACAGACAGATCTCACTCATTCGTTTATCTCACTCAGGATCTTCATTCCCACAGATTTCTTATCCACAACTTGATCCAGCCCATTTTCTTACCAGTTCTGTGGCTGAAGTGCCTTTTGGCAAATGTTTACACACGCTAAATGATGAAATATGATAGACTAATATGTTTACAGTCAATGCTGAAGGGCTATTTGAAAATATTATAGCAGCACAGATATTCCCAGATGCTAAGTGTACATACAACATATAGAAATATGATGAACATCTACATTTCATTTTTTGGTAGCAATTCCAAAAGGCTCATAACATATAAATCACATCATTACTCTGTATCATTATGCTGCTTTACAAGCCCATACTTCTAAAATATTCAGTAGCTTTCTCCACTTCCAAGAGCCAACTGAGTTTTTCACCTTCAAAATATCCCTCTACAAGACATCAAGGCTGAAATTGACTAAAATACTCAATGCTCAAAAGATTGTGTATCCTGTCACTTGAATCCTGCTTTAACCCAAAAAAAGAATCCAATCACCTCCATCTTTCTGGCTCATACATGTTACTTTCTTACATGCACATCAATATATTTACTAGTGGTATTTTATTTTGTGAAACACCAGTGATTATTTTTAAACTCTAACACTTTGAACATTGCACTCTGACATTTTTTAAATTGCAAGGCTGATGAATTTGCTGATATATTAAACATCCAGTGCTGGTCTGGCTATTATTATGGTGCAATCTATTTCTAAATCCAACTCTCTCACAAATACATATAACACCTGAAACTTATTTGCTGCTGATTCATCCTTCTAAAAGGGTATGTTTTTAAGCTCGACACATAAAAAGACCCATAACTTTAATGAAAATGTCCTAGCCTATAATGTCCTCTAATTTATTACGTGTAGTCATTTTGTACCGGCAGCTGCAGCTTTGGGTAATGCAGCGATGTCTCATTTTAGAGTGAACTCTTCAATTATACGGCCATTATGCAGCCTTATTTAAACCATATCACAATGTTTCTGTGGAGCCAGGCGTACATCCATTAGGCTATTTCTCTCTAACACCTCTGTCCTATTCATATAATATGAGCATTGTCGAGTCTCAGCATAGCACAGCCACTCTGCCTCCTGGATGCTTGCTCTTCATGCTTCCAAAGTGTCTAAAAACAGATGGAGAGGAAAACAGTGAGACATTGAAGCACTCAGATTCAGTAAGCAGCCTGAAGGCATATATTAGATAGGAGCCTTATATGAGCTCGGTGCATGAATCACAAAGTGACTTATTTGTCTGGCTGTAACTGCAGACTCTCTGGATATCAAGTATTTTTGTCCAACGCTTGAAATTTCCTGACAATGGTTTCATAATCACAAGAAAATCTGTATAGTATTCATTAATGTTACATTTACATTTCAATGAATAGCAGCAATCAGTTTGGATGATTGGACTATTCTCTATTCTCTTCTTCATTATTAAAGGTCCCATGGCATGCTTATCTGGTTATTACCCATCCCCTTGTGCAGTGGTGTAACAAGGTTGTGATTGGCCCCGGTGCAATTATTGTTTTGGGCCCCCCCCATCACCCCAAACATAAGCGCACACTGATGCGCTCACACACGCACGGACATACACAACCACTCAGAAGCGCCACATAGGCTATCAACAACAGCCTGCCCTGGCCTCAAACCGCCACAGCCTGACAACGGCACAGCGAACTAAGAAAAGGATTAAACCTGTTTCCTTGACGTTTGTCTCTGGGGAATGGGCCGGTAGGCCTACATGGACCGGTTGCTATAATATAGCTTTTGATTTTGGCGTCGGGGGTCTCAATAGCGCCATATAGTCCCCTATCGGTTGGGGCCCTTGGGGGAACTGTTGGACCACCGCTGGGCACAGCCAAATCCAGCCTCTCTCGTTAGCTAGCTCACCAGGCTCTGGGCCCCGGTGCGTTGCACCGGCTGCACCGTCGATAGTTACGCCACTGCCCTTGTGTGTTATGTAGCTTATTTTGGTCACAAACACAAAGTCACAAACCCTCAAAGTACACCCTGTAGCAAGTAAAACTCTAACACCGAAAAGACCTGTCTATGCTGCCCCAGAACGCCTCGTTGGAGATTTTTCTTTTTCCATTTTTTTCTTCCTAAGTATAGTAACGTAACGGTTAAAGTGACGTAACAGCTCCTCACACACACACACACACACTCACTCAGCCTTATCTTTTTTCAGCCGCGGCTCCACGGAATTCCGCGGTGTCTCGCTGTCTCGCAGACCCCACGCAGCAACCAGGAAACAACACCAGTAATCCAGCTCACACTGTCCGCTCCTCGAGCCTCAACGTCCCACCAACACGGCACCCAGACCCCACGCAGCATTCTCTTCTGTTTATCCTTACTGGTGTCGTTTTCTGGTTGCTAACGCCATTGTAACAGATAAACACTGATGTTCCGCTGTAACGGTGGTGGACTCATCAGAACAGAGTGGGCGAGCTGACCAATCAGAGCACAGTGGGCTCACAGGGAGGGGGGGCAGGAGCTCCAACAAGCCGTTTAGGACAGTGAATACACATACTATACAGAGATGCTGTATGAGAAACCAATGTGAGTTTGGAACAGTGAACAATGTAAATCTATTCTAGTATACCTCAACAATGGAATTATGATCAGTAGAAATGGCCATGTCATGGGACCTTTAACACTTGTAGTTATTGTCTTGCATGACTTTGACCAAAGTCAATCAACTTTTTCTGCACGCTATGAATTGATACTATCAACTGAATATTATCCTATTATACCTACCACTCTATTTTTTTTTAAATACCAGGGATACTCATTTAATTATTTTTTCAACGTTTTTCTTAAAATAAACACTACCCCCTTTTGCTATACTAGCATATACATCACACCATAAAACCTAACCTTTACTTGTTATACAAGGTTGTCGTTGTTTGCATGTTTATAACCCATTGTGTAAATGCTTTCATATCAATTACCATTGTATTGATTACTGTATAGCCAGCATGTCATGGCTGCTGTATATGCAAAAAAGGATAATACAAAAAAAAAGCCCAAAAATGTTATCCTAATGCAAAAAAATGTGACTGTTAGTCCTGGTACATAAGATATATTGTATTCTTCTGTAATTAGGACGTGATTATCCCTGTAAAGCACAACAACAAGAAATGGAAAAACATTGGAATAATAACTAATGGCTTGGCTCGATTTAAAAAAGGCCCAGCAGTTAGCAGTAAACAATCTATGGGTTGTCCCAACATAGATGTTCCTCTTACCTCCATGTGTTGGTTACGTGACAGTACACTTCAATTGTTTTCAGATTGGTGACACCATCAGAGCCTCCAACAGCCGTCAAGGCTCCATTGAACACTACAAGGGACAACTGAGGCACGAAACATAACAGTTGGTATGAGATGACAAAAATACATACAAAAACGATCAACACACCTTTCAGCCTTGATAGCAACATAGCTCTATGGATATTCATTTCCACATGTTGGTCAAGACCAACATATTTTAACAACCACTAAATTAATTGCAATGACATTTTGGTGATCCATTGACCTTTAAACACGTTTTTGATTAAACTATTCTGCAAAAATCTAGATCAATTGGAAAACAATTTTGTGCATTCATGTTGCCCAGAGAATGAGTTGTGTGATGCCTTTTCCTTCATCGTTACAATGACATCAACATTTGCATTTTGTCTGGAATGTCTTGATAATTAAAGGATCGATTGCCATGACGCTACAGACATTTGTTTCTCCCTAAGGATGAATTGTAATAATTGTGAGCCATTCTTTTTTCAAATGGGGCTATCAACGGCTCAAAATTGCTAATTGATCTGTATTTGTTTTATGAGTCTGCAACACTAATTGTATTACTATCGGCTTCATCTTTGTTTGTATTTATTGGCAAAAACATGCTAAACAAAAATGGTGAACATTATAATAAACATGATCCCTGCCAATCGATCCATGGCATGCCAAAGATTACAATTTAGTTCCCCCCAAATGTATTGTGTTCTTGTGTAGAAAATCAAAAGAAAAACATTTACACTGTGGGATCCAAATTATAATTGAAATGGAGCCAGGGATTCGCAAAAGAGAGGGACACATATATTGAAACAATAATGATCTAATTAGATATAATGTTTAACTTCACATTTATAAAAATCTTCTCACATATTGGCCAGCTTCTGATCCCAAATTAAAACATGTTGGCAGCAGAGGTCTCGTTAACCGAATATATTCAGATTTTTTTTTAACAATGACGGAAAAATCTGAAAGCAGTCATTTTGACGGATTAGAACAAACTCAGAACAGCGCCAAATTACTCGCAGCAGGGCTCCGGTGTCATGCCGTGTTATGGATGCCCGCCAAAAAGGAAATGATACCGTTTCCAGACCTAACTTTGCCGTACAAATCATGAAATGTCTGGGAGTTTATGCTTTACGCTGTGTAAGCATGCCCCCCCCCCCCCCCCCCCCCCCCCATTGACAGTTCACGCACGTGCTTTCCCCCCCCCCCAAAATAATGGATTTTGGGGGGGGTCACGATCCTATCCGTCAGTTGGCAGTGCACAAGGCCAAGAAAACCACCAGCTTCAGGCACTGGTCCCTGGTTGTAGATAGCTATGGTTAGAGACTCTTTAATAAAGTCTTACTTAAGCATGGGATCGGTTATCAAGACATGCTGACACTTGCTTTTCAAGGGAATTATTGTTAGTAAAAGCATGGCTGCCTGATGGTCCTTGAAATCCCTGAAGGTTATGAATTTAAATGGGAAAACTCATAATAAACAAACATGGCATACTAAAAGTCTAGAAGACTAGAAGTGGATCTTTTGATATTTAGTTTTCTATGTTCTTCTATAAAACCTGCTAGTTACTTATGATACAAATTATCAGTATTTTTACAGTTATGAATCCATATCCCTGATTATGCCATGAGTCCTTTTCTCTGAGGTCTGTAAGGTCCTTGAACAATCCTCTAATTTGACGTTTAGGACGGTCTGGGAATCCTCTAAAAGTCAGATGTTCAGAATGTATGGATTATATCGTTGGCAACATGCTGAATTTGAAGATGGTCAATTGGAAACCCTTCTGGGCCGTATATAATGAGAACCGTAACTTCTACTGAAGATTCAGAGGTAATCTCCTAAGGAAAATTGTGTCCATTACTCAGTCTTGTCAGTCACATTACCTCCCTCCATCCTGTCTGTTCTTATCATCTAGAATGTACAAATAAACTGGACCTTAAATCACAGGGGAGGCCTGACACCTGATCCGGTCTCTTAGTGATCCATTACTTACATTGTCCCTCTTGCTCCTCATGCGTTTGACAGGAGTCCACCGCATGTTGTCCGGGTCAAACCTCTCCACTCCGCAGAGCTCCAGGTTGAGCTCGTCTCTGCCTCCGGACACGTAGATGTGTCCCAGGTACACGGCGCAGCCCGCGTTCTCCCTGGGACTCAGCATGTGGGCGCATATCGACCAGGTACCGTCTACAGGGTTGTATCGCTCCACTGGGGGACATTTAGAAGATAGCAGGAGTCATAAGGGGCCATATCACATAATACACATCTGCTACACTGTATGAGTAACACTAACTTTTCCAGACTAACTTTGAGTTGTTTTTATTTATATAGAATAATATATGTCTAGGCTATATTGATCTAATGCAATTCTAGGTGTACATAAGGCACTCAAAATGTGTCTGTCGAAAAAAAAAACTAGCTATCGATCCTTTTAGTATCTCTTTTTATATAAATGTCTATAAGGCTATTTTCCAACCAATTTCCCAAGTATAGACCGTGAGTTTGATGTGATCCAAAAATGGTTGTGGGAATTTCACGTACGTGCACTTCTCACAGACTGAATTTGTCAGCAAACATAACCCTGTTTATCTTTGGCGAGGGCAGGGGCTTGGGAATGCTGCTGTGTGTGTGTGTGTGTGTGTGTGTGTGTGTGTGTGTGTGTGTGTGTGTGTGTGTGTGTGTGTGTGTGTGTGTGTGTGTGTGTGTGTGTGTGTGTGTGTGTGTGTGTGTGTGTGTGTGTGTGTGTGTGTGTGTGTGTGTGTGTGTGTGTGTGTGTGTGTGTGTTACTGTAAATCATCCCACAAGTCAAAAGGCTGTCAAATACAGCTGAGATTTTTTGTTTCCATCAGTACTGGAAACAAGTCAATTCACAAAATGCCTACAAGCTACAGAAAAACAACTGTTGGCTGTTGGTAGGCAGCATTCCCACATAAATACATTCATGATATGGCTTGAAGCTGCTTTTGTTTATTATTTGATTCAAAGTTTTAGTATAATTTATGCCAGTCATATTAACACAAACACTCAACAAGCTCTGGCAGTCAATTAAAACAAGTGTTTGGAATGCATTTTTAATTGAGTTTTCCAATGGCGAGCACTTTTTCGAATAAATGTATCCTTTTATTAATTTACCAAAACAAAAACGGCCAACATTAGTTAGTGACAGTTTCTATGTTGTTATGATTTGCTGGACCGCTCTGTTTGAATTGATTTTAGATTGAATTACTTTGGGTGTTGGGCTGACAGTTTGTGAGAGCTGAGGTTTGACGTTTGGGTTCCTGAAGTATTGTAAGCCGTATTTTAAAGTGTTAAGGTTTGAAATTAAGTGTTTTATAACATGCACAATAAGGATAAGGAAGATAAACTGTTATAAGGGTTATTAGGTCACCCACATGCAGATATCCCCTTCAGTGTATATGTCTTGTGTGTTGGTGTTTTATAGAAGGTCCAGGGAGTGTTTTACGACATCTATGTGTTTTATACTTTTTATGCTCTCTTGTAGATCTTTAAAGGTTGTATGTTACTCTCTAGTGGGACTTACTCACTAAAAGTATGCCATGCTTTCAAGCATTACATTTTAGGAGCATAAACACACAAACACTGTTTTTGAGCAATTGTTTCCTCAGCCATCTCTCTCTAGACAACTGATTTTAAGTTGCTACGATATATCAAACATGGTCTTTTATCTGTAACCACATATCTCACCTGAGTTGAGAGCCATCACCCCATCATTGCCCCCCATCACGTACAGCTGACCCTGCAGCACAGCAGCCACCCCCCCACTGCGTCTGCCCAGCATCGCTGCCTGCTTGCTCCATGTGTTCATGCTCGGGTCATACCTGGAACAATGAAAGAAAATCTGGTTAGCAACACCAATTTACCAAAGTAGTCTGACTTTCAGAATCATGCTATTGCATAACTCAAATTAAACCATGTCTTTGTTCCTTTCTCTGAGTCAGCCACTTCAGATTGCTTTCACAGTAATGCGAGATGTCAGACAATTAAAATAATTATAACTTCACTCAAGATATACATACGAGACAGCCTGTCTTACTATGAAAAATGTAAATGTGATTTAAACACAGACAAATCATCTCTTAGAAAAACCAAGAGAAGCCTTTTAAATTCTGTTGTTTTGATTGGAAAAATAGTAGTCCCACTGTTCAGGAAATGTTTTGAACTCAGTGTTTGTTAACAGTAAGGCAAGACACTAGAGGCAAAAGCATGATATATTTTAGGCAAAAACATTCACAATTCTAATTAAGGTGTTTGTTTAATTACTGTAACTGTGTTTATTTGTGTCTTTAGATTCCTCCAAAATGTACCAAAAGTTAGTAAAGTTCGAATTAGTTAATGGCTTAGAAAACTTAGAAAATATTTGAGCATCTGTAAGTTATGAACTTGGGTAAGATCGATGTCATGATGACATAGTTAAAAGGATTTTTGATTTTCTTTTTATGTATCACATTTGATTAAATCTTACATTACATGAATTGAAAGGCTGCCTACAATGATATATTTCTCATGCTCTGAGCCAGACATCTCATTTAATCTAATATTCACTGAACTTGCCAGTTTCATTTGAATCTACATTTTATTTTAAATGGTTTTTTGTACAAAGGGGTTTGTCATTCTATTGTTAATAGCCATATTTGTCTAACATTACATTTATTAAAACATTTATACTGGGTGTTGCCAGCATTTTCTGATTCATGGAGTTACACAAAGATCTACACAAAAAGTAACCAAATGGGACAATAATTGTTCAGTTTTTTTCGCTGGAAATAGTATAAGCAAAGCAGCACATATTTAGAATAAGACTAATTTGCATTTAAAAAAATGTGGGGAAGGTTTATGGTTATGTAAGTTAAATCTTTACCATATGTACCTGTAGTGTCTCCCCTTAAGACGATTCACAGGTTATATCAAGAAAAGAGATAGATATTTTGTAGCACTCAGTACCTCTCCACAGTATTAATAGCAGCGATGCCATCGTGTCCTCCAATGGCGTATAGGTATCCGTCCATCTCCACCAGACACACTCCGCTGCGGGGGCTGCTCAAGGGTGCTACATCTGTGCTCCAGCTGTCTGTGTTGGGGTTATACCTGCCAATGGGGGGGTCAAGGAGTGCGGATGTCAAAGTGTGACATCAGGTTTTGCCAATAACAACTTGAGTGGAACAAACACAGGCACATGCTTTCATATACATGTGTGTATCTTGTTTTTGGTGTCTGCAATTGTGTGCTTTTGGAAGACATCGGCACTGAGAGAAATACAAATGTTTTGGGCATCTGTATACATCTGCCAGTGTTTCTTCTCCACTGTTGGGGCTATTACAAATGTTTTCCCTCCATTTAAGACCATCATATGAAACCCACATCCCACAAAAAAACACTTTGGCATTTTTGTTTTTCTTGACGTCTGCAATTCCGTCTAAATATCAGTGCTGTAACCGGCTGTCACCAACCCTCAGCCATTAACAGCTGATCAGTCTGGGACAGGTCGTTCTCAGCTGGGCTGCAGCCAAACGGGGGGATCATTACGGGGTCAGCTGGCTGCAGCTCAGATAAGGAGTGGCTGTCTGTGGGAAGTGGGCACAGAGCCAGTTCCTATGAGACATCTGATAGAGAGGAGGAGGAGAGGAAGCGGGATGTGTGTGTGTGTGTGTGTGTGTGTGTGTGTGTGTGTGTGTGTGTGTGTGTGTGTGTGTGTGTGTGTGTGTGTGTGTGTGTGTGTGTGTGTGTGTGTGTGTGTGTGTGTGTGTGTGTGTGTGTGTGTGTGTGTGTGTGTGTGTGTGATTATTTTAGACTTTATAAGCCTATGAGGAATAGATACCCTGGCAACATGAAGCTGAGGGAAATCCCAGAGTTAGGGCTTAAGTTCGCCTCTGACAAAAAAAGATGGCTTGTGGTCTGAGGGTCTTCATTGAATTTCTGCCTTAATGCTGACCTCTGCTGTTCAGTGATGTACACAACAACAACAACACATACATGAAGAGCTATCTCTGTCATAATGCTGAACCTAAGTGATTTAGTTATATGTACTGTATGTGATGATGGAATTGAAAAAAACATGTTAATAAGTATATTTGTGATATTGAAAATCAAATCAAGTTTTATTTATATAGCACAGTTATAAACGATTTTTGGTCGAGCCAAAGTGCTGTACATATAATAAAAATAGCCTAGAGACACTTTACAGCAAATACAACAGCACAAAATAACAGCTTTTATTTTTGTTTTGTTCGATGTTCATTATTTTTGGATGCCATTCCAGCCTTGCCTGATTTAAAAAACGTTTCTGTCATGGAGTAAGTGTTTAGGTGTTTTCTTATTTCTAATTGATGCTGCTTTTCTGATAAGAAATGCACAGCCTCTTATTAAATCAGCACTTTGATATAACGGGTATGAAATCCAATGTGAGGAAACAAACACAATGGGTTTAAATGCTGAAATGAGGTTCTCAGAGCAAGAAATCCTTTGCCTTGAGGAGCTCAAGGTAAACATGACATGGGAGAGAATATGAAGTTGGACATTTGGAGATACAAAATAAATGAATGCACAACCTGTCAGTCAAAGACGTCCAGAGCCTGTACTGTGTCTCACCTCTCCACACTGCTGTAACAGCGGATGTGGTCCTCCCCCCCCACTGTGTAGATCATGCCGTCCAGCGTGCCCACGGCCACTTTGCCACGATTGTTGACCATGCGTGCTGCAGCCCGCCACTCATTGTACTCAGGACAGAACTGCTCTACCAAACAGGATGGGTCCTCCTGGGTCCATCCCCCCACTGCCAACACAAAACGCATTATTTAAATACAATTTCTATGTCAAAACATACCTTCTTCCTCCTTTCTATATTAATTGGGACAGAAGAAAATGTGTCTTTCACAGTACTTCCTGTTTTTTCAATGATATTTCACTTATTTAGCAGTTCTCTACATGCTGTTAAAGCAGTAAACAAATGAAAGTGGACCTGATAGTATTGAGCTTTTTTGTCTGGTTTCCATGGTGATGCTTGGCAGAAAGAGGTGCGATCCAGGAAAGTGAAAAATCATTTACAAGACTGCAAATGCACAGATGGGTGACAAATGAAATAAAAAACATTAACCCTCAACATCCAGAGCAGCTCCAGAGCTTTTTGGCAGGGACTTAACAACCCTCTTGAACTCTGAAAATCGTTCAAAATGTATTTCCTTTTTTTGTGTTCTGATGCTGGAGGTAGACAGAATGCTGTTTAACAACATCTCTGATTCTAACTGCTTATTGAAAAGGCCACAGGACTGGAGTCACAGCATGTTTTATTCTCAGTTCCCCCTTTAAGGCGTGTTATGTTCCTCCACTCCTTCACTGAGGTTTGTTCTTTATTTTGTCACCTGTCAGAATATTTTTAAGAGGACATTGTATGCCAATTTTCATAACTTTATTTTTTTGCATGCACAAAAACGTTGCTATAAGTTATGTAATACGCTTTAAGTTGATTCGGCCCTTCTCCTTCAATATGATCATCACGTTATTTAAATACTATAGAGGCTAAATGTGTTCACACAGTTTATAATCTATCTTTGCAGCTCTCTGTGTCTGGTTTCATCCTGCCTGACTCTCCTTGAGGGGATGAACTGTTGTTCTGAAGACTCTGCTCGAGGTGAAACACATAATAATGGAGAGCATTGATAGTTGTCTAGAGAATTATATGTTGGCTCAATAATAACAGAAATTCCTCCCCTGCATCTGCCTCTAGGAGCAATTACAGTCAAAGGTGACCACAGTAGTCCCTTGACGGCACTGATGCCATGCAGAAAGTGTAAGACTCAGCAGGAAATGGTCTTTAAATTGGTCTCAGAAGACCATGATGTTTTGAAACATTTAATGAGCATTACAAACTTCTTAAAAAAGGCTCATGTTTACTTAAAAGTAGATAAAAACTGTTCACGCAAAACATTTAATTTAGCCGGCTCAGTTTGAGAATCACAATCATTGCTAAGATTTGCAACTATATCATTTAATTGTAAAGCATTTTGTGAAGGTATATTCTAAGAATGTATTAGGGCTTTCACAGAGTTGGGACGCTTCTAAGGGCTATTTTAAATGAAAAATGTTCAAAATGGATGCAGCAGAGGCCAAAATATAGTTACATCTTGTTGTTTAGATATTTCCATTTTGTTTATTTGGGACAAGAAACTTGAGAGAGTTAAGTTAAATACAGTAGGACCCAACACTGTTCAAGGTCTGAGGCAAACATAATGCTACATTTACTTTTGTTAACTGCTAATAGGTCAAAGAGATAGCAGCCGCACTGGACAACATTGTGGTATGATCTGTCAATCACGAGTTAGCCATGCCCTTAAACATGCTGCTTTAACATATTCCACTTTTAATGGGACCATAATTTACATATTGATCATCAGTTTGTTTTGAAAGCTTGCAACGAGCAATTGAGAATCAGGGTCGTTCTCTTATAGACTTCTAAATCTGACTTATTTTTTGCCTATGAGTCAGGTCACCTTCAGACAGAATGCAGGATCAAGGCACTTACTGCTTTGGCTTCACTTTTCATACCTGGAGGTTGCCACTTGTTTCCTTTCATCCTACTTTTCCCCACAATGCAACCAGATAACTTATTTCAGAATACTTATTTCCAAAGAATGGGCTCTTATCTTTTCTGCCTTCCATCCAGAGCGCAGAACTACAACAATGTAAGCTGCAGTTTAAAGCAAGAAGTCAGTATGCTTTAAAACTCTACTTTTAAGATGTACAACTGAATGCAGCAACTGACCCACAAACATCATGTCTTTTCTCTTGCTGAGCTGTCTGCGATGGGACAAGGGGGTGCGGCGACTGCGAGGGGACCCTCCTTTTCTGTCTTTGATCAACCTATGACCGGTCTCTGGCTCCAGGATCGCCCTGAAACACACAGAGATCAAATATAAATGAATAATAAAGTAGAAATTAACATGTTGAGTGATTTTGAGGTCACAACTTACTCTAAATGGAAGTATTAAGCTTATGTTATTCCAATATTTACCAATATACCAATTTTAAATTAGTATTTTTGATGGTATACATTTTCACTTTATATATGTATAAAACCATGGTTTGTATAGCTCATTTAAAAACGATGCTTTAATTAATCGTGTGATGTACAGTCACAATATCACCTGACGCTGTTACTTCCAAGTGCTAATACCTTGCTGCAATTACAAAACATCCCTTTAGTCAATTTAGCATTTCTTAAAGAACCACCCAAGAGTCTCTGAATCAATTTAAATATTCTTACCCTTGTTCATTGCACACCCCCATGATTTATCCCCTCAGCACTTTGCTCAGGCTCTGCAGTAAAGATTTGCCTCAACGGAGCTTTTTGGTGTCAGTCAGGTCTCCTGCTTTATCTCTCCACACACCGCTCTGTTCCCTGCAGTCTTTCCTTAAACTACTGCCTGTCACAGCCATCCCCTTGGAACGGCATTGTACTTGACCGCAACCCCCCCTTGGCTACAACCCCCACCCGCATGCAACTTCTTCAATGATTCATTGCACCCCCATCCCTTCAGCCTGAAACCAAAGACCTCCTGTCACACCCTGGTTCAGCTTCCTTTTGACAACTGTCATGCTGGAGGAATTCCAGACATGTACTTTATTTTAGATTCAGATGTGACTCCATTAATATCCATTGTGCTTCTTTGCTGTGCTTGCCTCTCTTATGTAATATGTTAATCTACATATTTCCTTTTTTCCTTTTATCTGCACACTCCCTTTTACAGTAAATGTCCTCACTGTGGGGCGAATAGGATTTCTGTTATCTGATAAGCTTCTCTTCTTAATTGATGTGATTGATACCACAAACAGGAAACCATGCATGTGTGAGCTGTGGTGAAGATTCCATGGATGAAGGTACTCGCTTTTGCTTGTTATAGAGATGTTTCCCTCTAGTGTACTGTGACTGCACCATTAGTGGGGACGGAAGCATTAGTCTTCACCATTTTACATTCTCACAACAGGGCTCCAGATATGTGTAACTGTCTGAACAGGAACCCGTCAGCTCCCTCCTGCAAATCTCTCACCCATTGCAACGCTCTTCTGCGTGACTACAGCATGCAGCAGGACGCATGTATTTATAACTGTGTCCAGCTAAAACGCCTGAAAAGGTATAGTGATTCATCTCGTGAAGGTCGAGGAAGATAGGTCGAATGCAAATGTTATGTAGTCGCTGCTGTTTTGTTGTTAGTACATGGCTTCTAGGGCTAACTGACTCACTAGCATTATGCAGATAAATCCAATAGATATACACACACACACACACACACACACACACACACACACACACACACACACACACACACACACACACACACACACACACACACACACACACACACACACACACACACACACACACACACACACACACACACACACACACACACACACACACACACACACACACACACACACACACACACACACACACACACACACACACACACACACACACCAAGTGAAGCAGCTGCTCTACACCTGTTGACGAGACCTTCAGATTAAATTCAGCAGGAGAAGATTCCAAGGTCTTGAGGTTTAAAGACTGACAATAGATCCTCTGAATTATCCATATTGGAGTATATGAGACTTCCCCGAAGGCCCTCCTGAGATGATCAAAGTTCTCTCCTCTGAAATATCCAGAACAGACTCTCCTCAGAGAGCTCAGAGACACCCAAACACTTGGCTGCCAGCTTTCATTTTGCCCTTTTGTGAACTTGACAGCTTGTACTGCCCGTAGAGCAGCTTGAGCCATTCGGCAGTAAAATCCCACATTTTTAGGAGGTCATGGGTTTATTTAGGTCTGTGAGGATAAAAAAAAACTGCTGACAGGCCGCTAACTGGATCATAAACAGGTTCCTCGTGAAAGTGGGGAAGTCTTCCTGGACCTGCATCAAGATGGACAAATAAAAAAAGGAAAAGTAGTATTAAATTATTTATCTTCAAAACCGGCTACAGAGAGAAATCATGATGTTGTTTGGTGGACATCTGGTCCTTTACCAAAGTCACATTTTATTTTACCTTGTTCATTAAATAGACTTTTTTGAAATTCGGCTTTTTTTGTATTATATTTGTATTTAATCTAGTGGAAGTGCAGATCCCCTGTCCTCCACCAGAGGGTGCTGCAGCACCCTCAGCACCCCTACTTCCTACGGCCCTGTATCAGAGGCTAACTGAACTTTGTATTATGTGTAACAGCAACAGGTGGACATTATACAGAGGAACAGGTGTTGATAAATAGTTTATTCTCCAAATTGTATGTATGCCATAGTAGTGAGGAGACGAAGTTATATCTCTCACAGGCTCCGCCCTCTACTGGACTCTATGGGTACTACCTTATCATGCAAGCATTCACCTACTGGCGGGGGGAGGAAGCGTCTCGACGGGGGGAGAAGGTCTCTCCATCCGGGACGCCAGGGGGAATCCCGCCTCCTCCCTATATAATGCACAGATCCCTATGTTGTCTAATACAGGGGTTCCCAAACTTTGCCATGCCAAGGACCCCTAGCATTATCGTCTGGCGGGGACCCCCCTGTTGCATTTATTTTATTTTATTATGAGTACATTATGATGGAGAATATGACAAATGAATCATACAGCTTAATACATTTTATTAATATATATTTGTATTAATAATTAATAATCAGTTATTGTTCTAAACATTTTTTGTATTTATCTTTTGTTTGTCATTCATTAAATTCATTGTGTCTTCTGTTATAAACATTCTTAACACAATATTAAACAGTAATATCAACAGCAAACATATTTTTAAAGCATTTTTAAAGTGATTTATGTCTTTATAATATTATATAATTTTGAACAGTAATATGAAGAATTAACATATATTTATAGCATTTTTTAAAGCTACTTATGCCTTAATAATATTATATATAATATTCAACAGTAATATTAACAATAAACATATTTACATTCATATATATATAAACATCAATATTTGCTACATCCGTGCTCTCATCCAGCTGCAGAGCGAAATATTCACTAGCTCTCACTTGCTCCAAAAGCTGAGCAGATACTCAGGCCGTTTCTCAATCGCGAGGATACTGGCTTGGTAGTCACGTACTTCCAAGTCACTTCCTTCAGAAACGAAGCAAGTATACTTCCAAGCCACGGCTTCGGAAAACGAAGAAGAATGGAACAAGTGTGCCACTCTCTCTAACGGTTTCAACATAAACTGTACCGAAAATAAATACCTCACGATGTCTATCTAATTATGAATTTGCTTTACTTTCACGGAACACATTTTTCGTGATAACAAACAAATGTAATAAAGTAACATATTTACCAACACATGTTCTACGCCACTACATATTTACATTTAAATGTGTGCTGCGTCAGCTCCGCAAGGGTTTTTGAAATTGGTCTGTGCGCAAAGCATTGTGGGGATTTTAAGGAGGCGAAGGCCGTTTCTCAATCGCGAGGATTTTGGCTTCCAAGCCAATATTTAAAGGATGCTACGTCATCGAGTGCCGCCGAAGGACTGTTCCAATCTCCAGCATACTTGGAATTCCACCGAGGCCGCGTCCTTGGTTTGGGGGAAATTTCGAGGCTGCACATGGGTAGACTTCCTGTCCTTAAAATCCCCACAATGCTTTGCGCACGGACCAATTTTAAAAACCCTTGCGGAGAATGGCTGAACCGACACAGCACACATTTAAATGTAAGTATGTAGTGGCGTAGAACATGTGTTGGTAAATATGTTACTTTGTTACATTTGTTTGTTATCACGAAAAATGTGTTCCGTGAAAGTAAAGCAAGTTCATAATTAGATAGACATCGTGAGGTATTTATTTTTGGTACAGTTTATGTTGAAACTGTTAGAGAGAGTGGCACACTTGTTAGCCTGTTCCATTCTTCTTCGTTTTCCGTAGCCGTGGCTTGGAAGTATACTTGCTTCATTTCTGAAGGAAGTGACTTGGAAGTATGCGACTACCAAGCCAGCATCCTCGCGATTGAGAAACGGCCGAAGTCTATCCATGTGCAGCCTCGAAATTTCCCCCAAACCAAGGACGCGGCCTCGGTGGAATTCCAAGTGTGCTGGAGATTGGAACAGTCCTTCGGCGGCACTCGATGACGTAGCATCCTTGAAATATTGGCTTGGAAGCCAGTATCCTCGAGATTGAGAAACGGCCTCAGTTTCACTCTCAGTAGCGACAGCTTGATTCTGATTGGCTTGAAGGGCGGTCGTGTGATTTCAAAAATAAAAATATATATATGAATAAGTAAAAAATATTAAAAGATTGGCATCAAAGGACACATAGATTGATAGATATGCAGTTATTAATAAAATCAAAAAAATAAATAAAATGTAACTTTAAAAGTGGGCCCCCACTTTGAAAAACACTAGTCTAATAAACCTGAGGTTGATCTGTATCCAAGTCTGAGTGTCATTTGATATCTAAATTCTACACTCATACACAATGTTCACCGTACAAATTCCCCACTCGCTGCCCCGATTGTAGCTCCTGTAAGGCAGCGCCATATAGATAGAATTATATTATATGGCTCTGCTGTAAGGGAGGTAGCTAGTGGGCATGCGCAGATGAGAGTGATAAACCGCAGGAAGTGATATCAGAGCGGAGGTACAGGGGCATTATGGCCGGCGTATTACTGTCAGGGAACACACTACGCCTAGAGTAAAGAAAGACTCTGATTAATGCGCTTTACCGTAGTAGTAAAGGGGACATTATGTTGGAGCGCACGCTCACAAGCGCGGCGGTGCGTTCAGGGACCTCAGTAAAAATGTGACCCTTTTTGTGTCGACCCTTCACGGGGAGTTTTGCGGCGGAACGGGTCACCAGAGAGTATCACAGCTTCATAGCTGGGGCCCCACAGCTGAGAGCTTGTCCCCTAACACAAGGTTGTGTGTGTTAACAAAGTGGATGGACAGGACGCTGAAACGGGGTTATTCACTCCAGTTTTGCAGCATCCCACCTCCATTCAAAGGCATGCAAGAGATAAATCTGTCATCCCAGGAGGAGATGGGTTTCCTCTCAGCAGAGATTCAGGCTCTGGTGCAAAAACAGGCGGTGTCTGTTGTGCACCCTCAGCACAGAGAAAGGGGTCTTTATTCCATGTACTTCCTGGTTCTCAAGAAGACAGGGGAATTCAGATCTATTCTAGATCTCCGCTGCCTGAATCGCCACATTGCCTGCAGAAAATTCCGCATGTTAACTATAAAACTATAGGTTACTTACGTAACCCCTGTCTTCAGAGTAACATGAAGTGAGATGTCTCACTATGGGATGCGCCTCATCGCGGAGCAAACAGAAGCATCAATCTCATTACGCCAATCCTGATTGGCTGGTGATCTTGACGTCAGCGTCAGGGGAAATCACCCCCTATAAGTAGCTTGCGACACAACGCATGCGTCATTCAAAATAAGCACCTCTTCTCGCTTCACCATAGCAAGGAGGGCCTTCTGGTGAGACATCTCACTTCATGTTACTCTGAAAACTGGGGTTACGTAAGTAACCTATAGTTCTCATTCATAACACTCCGTTCGATGTCTCACTATGGGATATTGTAGCTCCCGTATTGCCAGACGAGCTTATCTCGAAAATCACCGATCAACCAGAATTTAACAGGTAGAGTCCCGACTCAACAAGGTGCCCAGCACTGCTCGGGCCACGCTTGGAACGGAGTCGTCTAGCCTGTAAAAGCGGACAAAAGTGAGCGGCGAGGACCAGCTCGCCGCTGCACAGATGTCTTGGATGGAAACACCCTTGAACAAAGCCCAGGATGTAGCCAGGCCCCGAGTCGAGTGAGCCCGCAGACCCGAAGGTGCTTGCAAATTCTGACTCGTATAGGCCAAAGCAATTGCCTCCACGATCCAGTGGGAGAGCCGTTGCTTAGTAACAGGCTTGCCCTTGTGAGGGTTAGCCCAGGACACGAAGAGTTGGTCATTAAGACGAAGCTCTTTTGATCTGACCATATATGTGTGTATGCCCGGACCGGACACAACAGATCCTGCTGCTGTTCCCCGGACGAAACCAGCGGCGGAGGAAATGCCTCAATGTCAATTGGGGTACACGAACCAACCACCTTTGGTGTAAAGGCAGGGTTGGGTTTCAACAACACTCTCGTTTGCCCTGGGGCGAACTGAGTGCATGAGGGATGTACAGACAGTGCATGAATATCGCTGACCCGCTTGGCGGATGCCAGGGCCAGTAACAGCACTGTCTTGAGTGACAGATGTTTCATGTCAGCTCCTTCCAGGGGTTCAAATGGGGTCATTCTGAGCCCATTTAAAACCACTGCCAGGTCCCATAAGGGCACCAGCGACCTGGAGACAGGGAGGAGCCTGCGAGTTCCCTTCATAAACCGGCAAACCAAAGGATGTTGGCTAGCCGTCTTACCCTCAAAGCCCACATGGCATGCAGCAATAGCAGCCAGGTACACCTTGATCGTGGAGAAAGCTCTGTGTTTATCGATCAAGTCCTGTAGAAATGATAAAATCACCCCGACAGGACATTGAAAAGAGATGTGTCCTTCTTGAAGGCACCACTTGAAGACACCCTCCACTTACAGTCGTAAAGAGACCTGGTGGAGGAAGCTCTCGCACTCTGAATAGTGTTTATCACCTTCTGAGGGAGTCCCACTGTATTCAGATTGTACCGCTCACGGGCCAGGCCCATAGTGTCCCGCGCTATGGACGTGGGTGAAGGATCGCCCCCCCCGCCTGAGACAATCTGTCCCTGCGTGGTGGGGGCTGCCATGGCTGCCCGCACAACAGCTGATATATCTCCGCCAGTCCGTACGTTGCGGGCTAGGGCGGAAACATCAGAGTAAGTGTGTGGTGTTGCTCCCTCACTCTGGCCAGAGTTGGGGGTAACAGAGCCAGGGGTGGGAACACGCACAGAGGACCCGGAGGTTAATCGTGTACGAGTGTGTCCCCGCCTAACAGTGCGTTTAAATCGTGCATTAAAGAGAACAGCTGTCATTGAGCATTTTTTCTTTATGCGAACAGATTTAACGCTGCTCCGCCGTAACGCACCCACAGCGGACTCACAATCCTTGGATGTGGAGTCCAGTCTGCATAGAGTGGTGCACCTCTGGACAGTAGTTCTGTCCCGAGGTGCATCACTCCCGGTACCTGTGTCGCTCTCAGAGAGAGGAGACGTCTGCCGCTCCAAGGGATCAGTTTGTGTGCCAGTGTGTGTGACTGGAGACAACGCAACCTCCCTTGGCGGTGCATACACAATATCGTGTTGTCTGTCCTCACGAGGACATGGTGTCCTCTGAGAGAAGGCAGGAAGCGTTTTAGGGTGGGGAACACCGCTAAAAGCTCCGGGTAATTTACGTGCGCCCGCTGGAGGTCTCTGCTCTAGAGACCTCTCACCGGGCGACCTTCGTAGATACCCTATCAGCCTGTCTGACATGCGTCCGTGGTGACCACCTTCCGTGAAAGGACAGCACCCGTAGTCGCGTCCCGCACTAGAAAAGTCGGGTGTAGTGCCACTACGCATTACATAATAACCAATACTCTCCGCACGCCGTGGCACGCGGGGTTTAGTTTTATTATGAGACCCATGTTGAGCGGGTGCTTTACGAGGACATTTGTCTGCGTAATCTGACTCTGCTTGGCTGAGATGTCACGCTTACGGCTCCAGCCGGCACTGCGCATGCGTGTGACGGTGGAGCCCTTACGGCCCCAGCCGGCACTGCGCATGCGCGTGACGGTGGTGCCCTTAAAGACCCAGCTGGCACTGCGCGTGCGCGTGGCGGTGGTGCCTTCACAGACCTGTCAATAATCCTCCTTTTGAGAGATGCCGTAGCTGCTCTCAAAAGGGGAAGAATTGGCGGGCTGTTTATTGGTTTTATTGATTTTCTTTTCATCTTTTTGAGCTGCGCCCTCGGCCTGAAGCCTGGATACGTCAGCGGCAAATGTTTTATGACAGAGGAATCAATCAGCATGTGACATGTGTTTGTGCGGACTTGAGGATGGTGTTTAGGCATCTCTCGAGGTGGCGGGAACACAGTCACGGAGGGGAAAAGGAGGGGCTGTCACGCCGCTCGCTTCTTCTTCCTCGACTGCTGGCCGAAATTCTGGGTTGGCTGAGCCTGAGCTGCAGCCGGAACCGGAGAATTTCTCGGCCAACTTGCCCTTTTCTCCAGCCTGGGCTGGGGACTCGGGGTGGGCTGCGACCTCTGCTTGACCGGTGCTTTGAACCTGGCAGAGTTTGCTTGGGTGAAGGACTGCTGCTGCGAGGGCAGCGGCTGGACCCTTCGAGGGAGGCAGAGGTGGAGTGCCTCGTCCTCCTTCTTCTTCGTCTCGCACCTCCTTTGCATGGAGGCGAGAGCGGAGCCGAAAATTCCCTCGGGAAAGATGGGCATATCCAGCACATCTTCCCTTTCTCGGTCAGGGAGGTTGGTGAGGTTGAGCCATCTCGCTCTTTCCTGCACCACCATGATCCCCATGACTTTGCCCGTGGCCTGGACGGCGCAGCGCTGGACACGGAGGCAAATGTCCGTGACCGCTGCCATCTCGTCCAGAGTGGCTGCTCCCGGGCTACCCAACAGGTCCTCGCAGAGCTCCGCTTGGTAGGCGGTTAGCAGCGAGGACACGTTCAGGGCCCTGGCGGACAGCGCTGCAGCTTTATAGGACTTTTCAGTCATTGTGGACTGAAAGCGGTCCGCCCTTGCTGGCAGCGTGGGGTTCCTGCTCGGTGAGGGGCCACCAGCGGTTCCATGGGCGGTATGTGGAGCAGGCTGAGCCTCTCCATTCCATCGCAATCCAGGGAGGAGGCACCCTGGATTGGGACCTTGTTGCTGAAGGGACACTTCATCCAACATTTCCGGAAACACCGGGAGGAGTTGCCTCCCTTTGCCCGCTGTTTGGGGAAGATGCTTCCCCTCGTAGCGGGACCTGGAGGTCTCCTTGGCCATTTCAGGCCACGGAACGTTGAGTCTGACCGCAGCGCGTTTGCACACGGCCTGCAGGTCCATGCTCAGACCGGGCGAAGCTGGTGTGCTGTCGCCCTGGGAGAGCAGCCCTCGCTCCAGGCTTTGCAGCCTTAGCCGGTGACATGAAGGTGTCCTCTTCTTGGTCATCCGACTCGGACAGGAGGAACGCCAGGGCGTCCCCCTCCTCGTCCTCCTCATAGTCCAACTTGAGGACATCCTCTGCGGGTGAGACCATGGTGAGGACATGGTGAGAACCCGTTCCCGCGTGTCTTGTCGTCACCGGGTCCCGGCCTGTCAGGGCGCGGGATTCCGGTTCTGAGGCCATCGCTGACAATGAGCCCCAGACCGACATGGAGAGGGGTTCGCTCTCTGTGGCAGACGCCCCCGTGTCTTGACTGCCGGCCGGCGGGTCCATTAGACATGGGGGGGTCCTGTTCCGACAGGCTAGCTTGTCTCGCTAGCCGTCGGCAGAGGCTCTTCACAGTGAAGCGGACACAATGTCCGCATGAGCCGGGCTTGTCGATGGCACCTCGGGCGTGTTCCAGCCCGAGGCAGGACGAACAGACCTGGTGTGTGTCTGTGCCCGAGATCTTCAACCCGCAGCCGCAGAGTCGAGCCACCGAGTCGAGCCACCGAGTCCCTGACTCCTCTGGTGTGAGGGAGAGGGGCGTCCATCTTTGTCGCCTCGTGGCGTGGAGAGGGCCCGCTCTCGACAGGTGGGACGGGAAAAAAAGGTATTACCCCCTTGTCCTTAATCCGGGGAAAGAGGACGGTGTGGGTCTTTTATTCCCGGAGAATACTGACTGGTGTGGCAGTATGCTCCTCTTTTAATCCTTTTCCCCTCCGTGGGGAAGAGAAAAGAAAAAACGTCCTCGCTACCGTGGTGTCGGTAGAGAGGGAGCGAGCTACAGTAGCAACAAGTGTGTTGCTAGCTTGAAAAAATCGGACCTACCTTACTTTCTCGTAGAGAAGGGCGAGGTCGATTTTTTTCCAAGTACTAACAGCGTTAGTACTTGGGGAAAAAAAAAAGCAGAAGGAGTAGCCGGCGAGCGCCCGTCGACCGAAATGGGTATTTGGGTTCAGTCTGTGGACAGTGAAGCTTGCCCGGCTACTGTGAGATGTGCTTTGAAGCGAGAAGAGGTGTTTGAATGACGCATGCGTTGTGGCGCAAGCTACTTATAGGGGGTGATTTCCCCTGACGCTGACGTCAAGATCACCAGCCAATCAGGATTGGCGTAATGAGATTGATGCTTCTGTTTGCTCCGCGATGAGGCGCATCCCATAGTGAGACATCGAACGGAGTGTTATGAATGAGAACAGTTAATGTGGCTAGTGCAACAGGGCGATTGGTTCACCACCATCGACCTGAAAGATGCATACTTTCATTTGGAAATTGCTCCAGAGCAATCTGCATTTTGCCTTCCAGGGGATAGCATACGAGTACAACAGATTACCGTTTGGCTCCTCCCTATCCCCACGCACGTTCAGCAAATGTGCGGCAACTGTGCTCCAACCGCTGCGCATCCACGGCATGAGAGTTTTCTTTTACCTGACGACCTCATATGCGTCTTTCACACCAGCGCTTTTCAGTTTCTAGCTCCGAGCGGGAGCTTTTCTGGTTCAGCTCCGGTTTCCCTTTTCAGCTCCCGCTCTGTGCACACCGCCCACTGGCGCCCCAGAGCTGCCCTTGCTGCGTCATGGCGTCACCGTTTACATCGCTGATTTGCCCCCCAACGGCAGCTCACAACAACAACAACAACAACTGCGTCGGGTCGATGATCGTGTTGCTTTTAATCACACGAAGCCAGAATAAATTGAATAACCACTTCTCCAACCTTATACTTTTCTCCAGAGTGCCGTGGTTCATTGTTTATTAATGTGTTTCTGCAGCATTTACCGACCGCTGCAGTGCTGGCTGCTCTTCCACGGGAGTTTATTCTCCCGTTAGCTCCCGGTTAGCTCACACTGCAACGGCCGCTCTAAAGTATTCACTGTCCGACTCACACAAGCAGCTGATGCATATCCCCAGCTCCCCTTAGCCTATGTTTCATTAAAGCTTGACTGTGCGTGTGTGTGAAACGAGCCATGTTGTGTGTGTGTGCGAGCGAGAGAGAGCGCACCGGTACTGGAAATCGTTGTTGTTAGCTTCTGGTGCTAGCAAGCTACGCTAACAGATATAAGGTGTTTTTTCAACAACAAAGTGGAGGAGAGTCCTCTCCTGTCAGACTGAGAGACTCAGTGAGCTAAAGGACTGTCAGTGTTATCTCAGTGGGTCTCAAACGTTTTGGTCACCATTAATGTAAACAATTATTTCCGAGGCACACATTTATATGATCATTATAGTTATACAAAAATAAGAGAATAAATTAAAAACAGGTATGAAATACTATATGACAGTAAAAAAAGAATAAAGTTTAAAAGGTTGATTTGTAAAATATCCATAAAGAAAAAGTAAATCTGTTTCATATGGGTGTTGAGAGAGGTATCCATAGATCTCTTCATGTTGCTCTCAAAGTGCACCAGATTGATGCATTAAACTTTAATGTTTAAAAATAAATCTTCCGGGGGAGCTTGTCCCTGGACCCCCCTATGTGAGGTCCACACACCACCTGTAAAAATAGCACTTTACCCCTGCTTACACCTATATGCCGTGAGCTGATTATCGAGCCTTCATTGTAACAGTTGCGGGTACGTTGTGTATATGCGTGGGGATTGTTGCAGTAGAAAATTCCACTGTCGCGCCCGGTACATTAATGGGAAACTCTAAATGTTTGAGCACCCTCTATGAAACGTCAAGCTACCCCACAGCACCCCCAAAATAAATCTCTGGCACCGCCACTGAGCCTGACTATTTGTGTTGGGGGGGGCCCGACTTTTTTCTTTCTCCAAAGTGGGGGCCTGACAGAAAAAGTTTGAGAACCACTGCCTTAACGTCAGCCAAGAGAGTGTCCGAGTTAACCGCTCTGTCGGTGCAACCGAGTTGCTTGTTGATTCGGGGTGACCGGAGCGGGGCGGCACTCAGACCGAACCCCCTTTCTCCGTCTGCCTATAGGCGTATGGGGGGGAGCCCTCAGCACTGTTTCCGGGCACACTTTTCGCGAGGTAAGCGCATCAGGATGTGCTCTCTCAGCCGCAGCCCGGACTTCTCCACGGTTACAACCGAGGGAGAGGTGAGTGAGGCGCAGCGGGCGCTAAAGCCAGTCAGGGACAGTGAGGTGGAACGGTGTGTCGGACAACAGTGCGTGTATACAGCGGAGCCTGTGAGAGATATAACAAGGGTTTACGTATGGTAACCCTTGTTATATAAGCACAGGCGGAGCCCTCTACTCGGAGCACTGTCTGTCCTATACCGCTCGCTGAAGAGAGGTGTAGGATGACGGTCAGGAGGCGAGGCCTCCTTTTATACGGTGAGATGTGCGCATTCAGGTAGGCCCGCCCCGGTGCCGGCTACGTCTATAGAAGTCTCAGTAGGTGAATGCTTACATGATAAGGTAGTACCCATAGAGTCCAGTAGAGGGCTCCGCCTGTGCTTATATAACAACGGTTACCATACGTAACCCCTCGTTTCAGGGTAATTTTAGATTTTTATAAAAAGCCTTGAAGAAAAGAGACCGATGACTCACTCATTCCAGCTATTTCTTGACCAACAGCTGGGTCTAAAAGCGAATGCACACAACATTTGAAGAGTCCCTTACTCACACTCATAAATCTACACAAAAGTCAGGTGACACATGGTGACGAGACTCTGCTATCATTGAACTTTAGTGCCATGGGCATAATGGAAAACAAACACATGAATGAGTGAGTGTTCTTTTAAATCAGCCTTGGACAGCTTGCCAATGAACAAGTATAAATCCTCCATTTGTCCTGCCATTTGACTACCATATTCTGTTTGTATCAATCAAACTCATTGTACACATTGAAGGTGACCCTCCATCATTTGAGTCAGACATGAGTGACGTAGTCCACAGATTGGTGGTGGTGCGTGAGGGAAGACCTCCGGCAGCTGACTCTGTTTGGACCTCACATGCCAGAGAGCGTGTCTGCTGGCTGACGACAGACTCGTCCTCCTGTAGCTGTCTCCGGGAGACTTCCCTGTCAATCAGCAGTCATAACAATGAAGCATGGCAGTGAACCTCAACCTTAACACGTCACCGCCCTCACAGTGAGAGAAAATCATCTTTGAAATATGTCTGAATGCTGGTTGGGTATTTTTGTTGATGGGTAAGTAATATGTTTCATAATAATAGAAAAAACAGAGAAGGGATAAATACATTAATATTGAAGGAAATTTTGTTGAAATGGCAAATCAGAAATTAATGTATATGTTCCAACTTCCGTTTAAGTCTACTAAAGTATTTTTATGTTAAAATTATTTTTCAAAGGATTTTTTAAATGGGTAATGTTACGTTTTAATGATTTTATCCCCTTTAAAATGCATAACACACATATGCAGACCACCCATACTCTATTGATTCTGATAGGCATGTGGCTTTGCTATCTGATTTATTATATTGTGTACATTTTTGATGTCTTACGAATGAAACCATTAAAGATTACAAACATATAACATAAGTCCCTTCACTAAAACCCTCACACCTTGTACAGGACATGTTTAAAAGTGGGGTAAGTGCTGACACAGATACAGACTGCATTACTAAAAGTACTTAAAATATCTTCTTTGATGCATCCTCACATTTAAAGTGGTTGGGGCATAAACTTTGTTGCAAAGCCAATAGCTAAACTGGCAGTCAAATGGAGCAAAGTTAGTGAGAACGGTGTTGTTGTTCTTCATCCTAAATGTATTGCTGTGACACAACACTTACAAATTCACATAATATGCCTATTTTTAGTTGTGTAAAAGGAACATCAACTAAGCCAGCGTTAGGCTGATATCACCACGTATGATCTTTAAAGGTTATTCAGATCTCTTTTTTGCAGTTGTAAAAAAAGTGCCCAGTTGAGGGGAATCGATATTGAGGTTGTGAAATGGACCTGAAAAATAGGACACTATAAAGTGAACAGCTGTGAAGCCTCACTTGGTTTCACTTTTCACAGAAGTGTATGGTATGTGCCGGATATTTAAAGATGTTGGTTGGAGTATAGGGGACACAGAGAATCTTAAAACATATCTGTAAAATGTTGTACATTCTTCATCCTAAAACTGTTCCTTGTAAAGTTGCTCAAAGGCCAAGCTAGTTAGGACGTGTTTATGGTTTGTACAGCATAATAAAACAAAGATGTTTTTACTGTAGGAAATTATGATGTTTTACAACATTCTGAAAAGTTGGCTGCAAATGAAAAAAGAATGAAAACAGAAAATCTAAACATTGGATAAGGCCAGGTTTTTTATATGTAATTGTATATTATGAAAAAATACTTTCAACAGAAACCTCGAGAGCAGATAGGAATGAAACCAAAAGGTTTTAAATACATAGTGATATATATTATATATATATATTGTTGATTTTTTGGGCGGTGGTGGCGAAGTCGATAGGGACTTGGTTCGGCAACTGGAAGGTCACCAGTTCAAGTCCCGGCAAGACCGAGTGCTACCGAGGTGTCCCTGAGCAAGGCACAGTTCCCTACACTGCTCCCAGGTGCCGTTCAAAATGGCAGCACACTGCTCCTAACACTAGGATGGGTCAAATGCAGAGAAACAATTTCCCCACGGAGATTAATAAAGTATATCAAAATGTACATGGTAAACAATCTAACAAATATAACAACTATACTTCCTCAGTTGATGAATAATATTAGGACAATTCTTTTTTCTCCTAAACGTTATCTGATTAGCTAATGAAAGAAGACACATAATGGAAGCAACGTATTTAAATAAAATCACTAGTGCATAATAGTTTCACCTTTAAATGAATTCATATAAGCCCTGATCTTGGCTTTCCTGTTTGCTTATACGTGTTCCTGTTATTAAAACTGTAGACATATTAATAAGGTTTTAATAACATCCTTGCTAATCTATCAACAAACAGCCGTCCATAAAACGATTACAGATACTTCAACAGCCGAGTGTGGGCAGCTGTGATTCTGAACCGAGTCGGATCATTAGTGAGCTGCTGAATCAGGCTCATGTTGTTATTGGCTCCTCAGACAGGTCTCAAAAGAGCTTTATTCAGTATCAGCCCACACACCACTGTAAAGGCTCTGAGCTAGTGTTACCTTTAGCTTACATTACACAGGGGAATGTCGAGAGATTACACGAAACAGACCAAACAAATGGGGTACCATCAAATTAAAATGTACTGTGTCTTATACTTCTAAATTCAATAACCTCAATGCTTTTCAGTAAGCAATTAGCATCATGATTCTTGCTCACACATTCAGTAGCACAGCAAATGGGCTTTTCCTGTTGCATCGTGGTCTATCAGAGCAGCTGTCACAGGATAAATTGATATCCCTGCCTCAAAGATGCTATGATGGTTTTCTTCTATGATGAGGTGTCATGTGTCAAAAAGAAGATGATATCATTGTTGACTGCAGAGATGTAGTTTTGATATGTGAAGCTTGGACAAAAAAGAGAAAAATAAACTTCTAAGCAACACTTTTCTTAAGTTTAATTATTGATAGGCTCTAAAATTCAAACCACACTATAGTTTGATCATGTACCATGTATCATGTGTCAATTCTCAAAGAGTCAATCATCAACATTTAGAGACAAGTGTGACATGACTTTAAAACTTGCCCTGACAGTCTTCTAAAAACACCATCACCAAACAATGAAATGATCCCTGAAAAGCAAGATACTTAAAAGCCATTTTTTTAATTGTTCTTATCATTGGAGTAGATTGTACTTTTTACCCTAAAAGCAACATATTTCTCCCTTCCACACTACTCTGCCTGTTTGGGAAAAGAAAGCAGATATTTGTTCCATTAGGACACTAAGTGATGAAGGCAGACATAGAACTGCAGAGGCACATGTCAGACACACTCATTTCCTCTGGGTAAAACTCCATTAGAATGACTTCACAGAAACCATCTGAGAGCTGAGAGGTTGAGGGGCGCCTCTCTTAACTGTCCCTCAGTGTTTCTTATATTTCTGGTACTCAATGCTGACATATAAGGATTTACATCTAGATCTTATTGGTGGAAGTTCCAAAGATGGCTACTAATAATCTTTTATAAGGTCACAAAGTTTCTTTTATCTTTTTTATTTGAAAAGATTGTTTGATTCCACGTCATTGCATTCATAGTTTATTATTCTTTATTGTCCACTGATACATAATAACCTGAAATGCTGATGTAATCACAGACCTTGTACTCCCTCTTTTGACTCTTTGTACACACTAATCAGCTCTGTCATTGTTGTCCTGTTTTCTAATAGGCCATCAGATGGTGAGCTACAGTATCACCATGGAGGTTAAATATACCGTACAGTAGTAACATAATCACTCTTCTATTCTGCTGAGGTAACGTCATTCTCTTACAATATTACTGTAGAGTGTAGTGTAACCTACTCCAACACAGATTTAGAATAAAACATATTTAAATCATAAATATAATTTTGTCAACCACAATATGTTTGAGGTTCATAACGTTTGGTACACATATAACAATAAATTAATTACAATTCTGTTCTACCTTTCAAGCCGAGAGAACAAGTTATATTCCATTGGAAACATAACAAATAAATATATAAATAATAATAATACAAATTATATTTAAAATAATAAATAAAAAAGGTATATCAAGTAAAACAAACTTGAAATCAGGTGGTTGAACAATTGAGCAGCATTATATAAGCAAATCAGAAAGTAAAAATAATAATAAATGTGTCAGACAGCAGAAACAGTGTCAGGAAACTTGAAAAAATATGAATCATGAAATTGACAAAAAACATTGTAATGCGCTTTCCAGGCTGACTAATTTGGGTTTGATGTCTCCCTCTATAATCACCCCACAGATAGTTTTAGTTCATTAATGTGTAGTAGGCCTAAAGCATATTTTCCTGTCGGGTCTAATGGGGGTAGGAGCCAATCACAGCAAGCAAAAAACACCCACACACTGGACGTGTCGCCTGTGCACGGCTACGGCTGACACATAGTGAGATGGATATTTCATTTAGTTTAGTCTATTTATTTATAGTGTCGTGGACAGTCCCCATCGATGAACTGTCACAAAAACAGTAAATGGTACAGCTTTAGCCGACATAGCTAATTTCCAGCTGTTGTCCCCAGCCAGATGGTAATAGACACCCTTAAAATTACAATATATCAACAGCATTAGTTATAAGAAAATATATAAAATAAAATAAAAAGGAGGAAAGACAAGTAGATACCGGTGTGAGGATAAAAGAGAACAATAAACAACACACGTTACTATATACAGTACATGTCACATATAGCACATCACAATCACATAACAGAAACGAGGGGCAACATCCATGATCACAACATGTAACACTCACGCCATACTCAACACAGACTAGTGTGTGCAGGAGGTGTAGTTCTCAGTGAACCATGTTTTTAAGTGAGCTGTGAAGGTGGTATGTGTATGTATGTCTTTGATTTGAGTGGGTAGAGAGTTCCAGTTTTGTATTGCTGTGACCGAGAATGATGACTGACCAAAAGTACTCTTCCTGAATGGGACTGATAGGTCGCCACGTGTGGAGCTTAGTGGTCCGTCTGTTGTTGTTACGTTGAGTAACCAATGAGCTAAGAGGTGGAGGGGCTGTATTGTGCAGGATTTTGTAAACCAGAACGATGTTCCTATACTTTATTAAATCTTCCCAACTCAGGATGTTATGCTTGTTGAGGATGGTACAGTGATGGGAGCGGTTAGGTTTCTGGTCCAGTACTTTGAGGGTTTGTTTGTACAGGGTTGCTAGTGGCTTCAGTGTGGAGCTGTTAATTTGCCCCCAGCTTGTGAGACAGTATGTAAGATGTGACATGATCATGGCATTCATGTATAATTTGGCATAATTCAATGTCATTGTGTTTCTTATGTATTTAAAATGTGCTAGGCTAAACTTGACTCTTTGGGTCACTTTTTTGACTTGTGTTTTGAATGTTAAATTAGAGTCAATAATGATTCCAAGGTACTTAACCTGAGGCACAATGTTAATATGTTCACCTGAGATGCTGCATTTTCTTTTTGTGAAAAACATTCCAACTGTTTTGTTGACATTAAGCTGAAGACAGGAGCGGTGTAGCCAGCTAGTGATCAGCACTAAAGCTGAGGTCAGTTTATCAGCAGCCTTTTGCTTTGTGTTGGCATGCACATTTATCACAGTGTCATCGGCATATAGCTGTGTTTGCACATCAGGACAGACAGATGGCAGGTCATTCATATATAATATTAATATTAATATCATTAATATTTCAAACCTTTATTTATCCAGATTGTCCCTTGAGATCGATCTCTTTTTCAAGAGATATGATCCCAGACTGTTTAGGAAAACACGTGTATAAATCAGAGCAAACCCACGTGCAAATGTCCCCGGGAGTCAGGTTGAATCCCAGAACACAATCTCAATGTGTAGAAAGCATAGCTTACCCCTGATCACTGCCCCGCAGTGTGAAATATCAGCAGGTGATCAGACCTGGACATTTGCATGTAAAAAATAAGAAATTATTACAAGGCTGAAAATACCTTGAAAGATTATACTTCACCAAAAATAACATAGTGGAAAATACACGCAAATATGGAATATATTGCATCACACTCAATTAACACTGTCACGATTATTGTGTTGTGTTACGTTTTTAGTTTTGTGTGTCTGGTAGTGGGTGTTTTGCTTTTCTCCTTGTCATGTTTTCCTCCCTGTGTATTGTCTGGTCTTTCCCCCTGTGTTTTCCTGTCTGTCGTTAGTTTCCCTGGTGTGTCTAATATCCTGATTGTTTTCACCTGTGTCTCCTGTGCTCATCAGTGTCAGCCCCGCCCCTGATTGTTCCCACCTGTGTCTTGTTACCCTGTGTTTAAATTCCCCAGTCTCCCAGTGTTCCTTGTCAGTTCGTTTTTGTCTTTCGCCATGGAAGGTCTTGTCTCTTGCCACAGTCAGGTATATGCTCTCTTCGTGCTATTGTAAAGTTTTGTTCTTGCTTTTTGTTTTGGAAAATAAAGTATCTTACCAATACTTTACCTCTGTCTCCCGGGTCGTGCAATTGGGTCCTACCTCCTAAGTGCCTGAGTTCTTAACAGACACAGTATCTGCTGTGTGACGTAATGTGAAAACAAGGCAGGTATGGAATTAACAGCACAGTGTTATAGTTATTTAATATAAATAATTGTAGGCCCTTAAATAACTCATTTCCATTGCTTGTGTCTATAAAATAATGGATATCATTTTTTTTTAGGAATTAGTCCTCATTCCGATTTCCATTTGTCAGCTGTTCCCTGACATGCGGCCTGCACCACGTCACAGACTCAGAGGGGGCAGTTTGACACATGGCTCCGCCGTCTCCAACTGGGAGCAGCTCCGGCCCCCCTGCCGCTGTGGACAGATGGAACCGGCCATTCGTGCCATCCATCGATGTTGTGATTACTTAAGATCCCAGATGGATGATATCATAAACTGTGATTTCCTATAGTCAAACCTTATGTATGGTGGGTGCTAACAACCCTGAACACACACAAGTAAAGAACCTTTCTGTGTAAACAGTTAACTTTTGAAAATGCATCCATGCACCAAGGATGGATCACAAGGGTCTAATGTTGCCTATGGTAAAATGCTGCACTGTCCTCCAGTGTATATATATGAAAATGTTTTTTAAGTTTTTAAGACATGGCCCACATTTTGAGCTAATTAGCTTAGCTTATGAAAGATTGACATTTGGATGTACCTTTACATGACGACCTGAACAGTTATCAAAAGGGGCTCATGATCATCAAAATGCAGTTTGTCATTGATGTTTACTTTAATTGATATAAATGCATAATGATGTCGGCATCAAACCATTATTCTTAATTAGATACAATGTGGTGCTAAATGGGGCTCACATGTTGGTGCTCTACCCGGTCAGTAATGCTAACTTGTTGATATTTTCCAGGAATGTTGTCATCATTAACATTTTAATTTTTTTAGGCGTTAATGAATATAAATCTTTCGCTTCATACAGTATTTTAGAATAATCCCCAGAGGAAGTAAAAGGCTGCAGCAACAGAGTAAAGGTCATGTATTAGCAAATGATTCCAAATGTTGCTAACTGCAAAGTTGCTGACAGGGCATACTTGTAAATGTGTGTCTGTGTGTTGTGTGTCGGCATGCTAGGATTAATTGGTAAAGTGTGAAATCAATGTGCAAAAAACTCGGTTCTCCCATCTGCCAATCCCCAGTTTTCAGATAATATCGCCGTCCCCTGATGTACTGCTTCTTCTCGGTATTAAATTAATTAGAACCGTTGGATGAAATGAGATTCAGTGTTGCAACCAGGTGCCAAACTGCTGCCTCCCCAGACTGCCTGGCAGGATCAGCAGTGTGTGCTGTGCTGCAGGTCCAGTGTTGTGTGAAAACTCAACTCTACCTGCCAGTTAGCAGCCACGAGTCGGTGTGTCTGAGAGGAGTAGGAGATGATGCAGCACTTCAGACGGCGAGGTAATGAGACACAGAGGAACAGCAGACCACCGGGAGAGCTGCAAGAAGGCCTGCTAGCCATCCCTCCTCTGCAATGAATTAATATGACAGATAGCTGGATGGTGTGATTGGTCTTGTTGCACCCTCAAGTGGTGAAATGCTGACATGACAGTACGAGAGAAGACATGGCAGCTGATATGTATTCATTATAGCAATGAGCAGCAGAGCTCTGCTGTGCATCTCTGTGTTTTGTGAAAAAACTAGCATGGTAACACATTTGGAAAATAAATCACTGGTTCAACACCAAATGACATGAGAGTATCTATTTGAAAGCTAAGTCTGACAGACAAATGACCTGAAGTTTATCCATATACAATCACTGATTAGCCTATTAATTAAGATTCATAACCAATACTGGTGGATTGTTGACACAATGATTTAGAACATCATTGGGGAGGCCTGTATTAACAGGAAACCATGTTGAGTGAATAAAGTTGTTATCATTGTTTCATTGGCCCTGCAACAGACATCGGCTTACATGATACGATAACTTCTTAAATAAGCCAGATCTTGTGAACTGTGTGCACATTTTAAACAATACACTAACCTATCAGCATTCACACTTTCTTAAAGCACAAAGTACTACTCGTTTAGCAAAATGGCACATTTCAGAAAAAAATACTATATTTTGTTTGGTTTTGATACATTTCAAGTACAGTACTTGAATAAATGTACAAATTCATAAAAAACATATGTTACGTCTTACTTGTAGTGCAAATGTTTTGGTGGGAGTTATGGCTCTTGACTTTTGGTGCTCAAAGTGACGAAAACGTACAATTGAAAAACTCAACAGCAATGTTCTTCGATAAATAATGACCCAGTTACTCAGGGTAATCCATAGAACTTTTCTGACATTTACATAAATGGTTACAGTGTATATCGTACTGACCGGGCTAAAAAAGGTGGTGGCGTTGCCATTTATGTGAAAAATAAGTTTTGTGTAACCAATATGGTTTCCAAATCTGTTAGTAAACAGCTAGAATTTTTAGCCGTGAATATTGAGGTAACAAAGGGTCAACAGGTCATGGTGGTGGGCTGCTACAGGGCCCCTTCGGCTGTCAAGGACTCTTTATCGTCATTGGCAAAACTGTTATCACAACTTTCCTACAAGGAAATAGTGCTGCTTGGTGATTTTAATTGGGACTGGTTAACTTCTGTGTCAGAGGATTTTAAAAACCTGTGTACCTCTTTGAATTTTACCCAGATTATAGACAGTCCTACTCGCCCAAATATTAAGTCCCCAAATAAATCCTCCTTAATTGATCTAATTTTAACAAATGTTCCACATAAATACTCATCTGTGGGAGTATTTGCTAATGATGTGAGTGACCACTGTGTTGTCGCCACAATTAGGGACACTAAGTTCCAAAAGGTTAAACCACGTATCATCACAAAGAGAGACAAAAAACACTTTGTGGAGCAGGGTTTTTTACATGATCTGTTTGATTTTGATTGGGGTAAAATCAATCTGTGTGCTGATGTAGAAACTGCATGGTCTTATTTTTATCTTGGTTTTATGAAAATTATAGATAGACATGCACCTCTGCGTAAATTTAGAGTGAAGGGACGAAACAATCCCTGGTTTTCTGCTAAGCTGTCCAGTCTACTTCATGAGAGAAATAATGCTTGGGCTAAGGCTAGGAAATCAGGCTCAGAGGTAGAATGGCTACGTTTTAGGCAGCTAAGAAATAGCTTCACATCTCAAATAAAAAGTGCTAAATCAAAGTACTATTTGTCGGTTACCACAGAAAACCTGAATAATCCTAGGAAATTTTGGAAAGCCATAAAATCGATTTCCACTGGTGATATCCCAAATGAGCTACCTCCGTGCATTACCACAGCATCTGGCACTATATCAGACAGGGCTACTATGCTAAATTGCTTTAATAAGCATTTTGTGTCTTGTGGCTCTATGTTTGATTCTGTCACTGACTGTACTTCTGCTTCTGTGAACGCTCCAATCCTTGACTCTGAACAATGTGGTCTGGAAAACCCTTTCAGTTTTACTCCTTTAACTATTGGTATTGTTCATGAAGCATTATCCAAGTTAGATCCTAGGAAACCGGTTGGCCCGGACAACTTAGAACCTTTCTTTTTAAAGATAGCTGCAGATTTTATTGCTCCACCTCTTACTTCTCTTTTTAACCTCTCCCTCAGCACAAATGCAATTCCAAAAGTATGGAAGTCTGCTTATGTCTTGCCTTTACTGAAAGGAGGGGAGGCAACTATTTTAAATAACTATAGGCCAATCTCTAAATGGTCAGTTCTGGCTAAGGTGCTCGAACGACTTGTGAGTGAACAAGTAAAGGAGTTTTTATCTATAAATAATATCCTGTCTAAGCATCAGTCAGGATGCAGAAAGAAACACAGCACCATCACTGCCACAATGAAAGTGGTAAATGACATTACTAGTATTTTAGATAATAAGCAGAGTTGTGCAGCTCTGTTTATTGACCTTTCCAAAGCGTTTGACACCATTGATCATCGCATCTTAAAGCAGAGGCTACTCAGTATTGGCATATCCAGCCTTGCAGTGGGGTGGTTTGTGAACTACCTCTCTGAAAGGTCCCAATGTGTTCATTTTGATGGACTGTCTTCTGAGTGGTTAAACATTTCTAATGGTGTACCACAAGGTTCTGTTTTAGGACCACTTTTATTCTCCATATATATTAACAGCGTAGGTGATAATGTGGATGAAGCTACTTTACATGTTTATGCGGATGATACTGTGATGTATTGTGCAGGTCCCTCCATTAAAGAGGCTGTTGTTAAATTACAGGCTGTTTTTAACACTATTCAGACTCAGCTCTCTGAATTAAAGCTTCTTTTAAATGTGGATAAAACCAAGGTAATGCTCTTTTCAAAAGCAAAAAAGACACCAGAGCCTGTTTTAGATATTGTAACTACGCAAGGAACAAAACTTGAAGTTGTTGCCTGTTACAAATACCTTGGTATCTGGCTTGATGATTGTCTCACTTTTAAACTTCATGTCAATAACCTGCTAAAAAAACTGAGGGTTAGGCTAGGTTTCTTCTACAAGAACAAGTCCTGTTTCTCGCTTGAGGCCAGGAAAAGGCTAGTCACTGTGACCTTTTTACCTGTGCTGGACTATGGGGATCTGATGTATATGAATGCACCTGCCAATTGCCTGGTCAAGTTAGATGCTGCGTATCACAGTGCACTGAGATTTGTGACAAACTGTAAAGCATTAACCCATCACTGTACCCTGTATGCAAGGGCTGGTTTGCTTTCACTAACTGTACGGAGGCTCAGTCACTGGTACATTTTTATATACAAAGCCATGTTAGGGAAACTTCCATCTTATATCTGCTCCCTGATCTCTCTGAGAATTGTAAGTGGCTACTGCCTGAGATCGAATGCAGTGGTTTTTTTAAATGTGCCAACGGCTAGGACTGTCTTAGGGAAGACAGCTTTTAGATGCGCAGCTCCTCTGTCTTGGAATAGTCTGCAAATTAAATGGAAACTGAACAATCTGGTGCCACTAAATGTTTTTAAAGCTCGGTTGGATGCTAGTCAATCGGAAGCTATTGGTACCTGCTTATGTGGATAATTATGTAAATGATGCTGTATGATGTCCTTTTGTTGTTCTGTTTATGTTTTTATTAGTGCTGTCAAAATTATCGCGTTAACGGCGGTAATTAATTTTTTGAATTAATTGTGTTAAAATATTTAACGCATTTAACGCATGTGCAGAATGGCCCGCGCCCAAGCGGCAAACTCTGGGGAACAGCCGGGAAGCCAATACGGAAGTGCCACACACTGCAGTTCATATATCGGCCGATAGGCGATGGCTGCAGAAAGGAGCAATTTCCATAGACCCCCATGTTAAAATCCCCAATTTACAGTAGAAAAAAACATGTTTCTGTCCCTGGCTCCATACATTTTTATTATCGATATAGTTAGATTCCACCTTCATGATTATGGATCTGTGAGTGAATTGTTTTCTAACACGACCCTTTTATTTATATTAGGTCTTAAAGTTTTTGCATTAATTAGGGCGTGGTCACGTTGATGGACACGTACATGCCTTACTGTCAGCTAACAGCAACTTGTCCACTCTGCTAGGCTACAACCATAGAGGCTACAACGTTAGTTAGTCATAGTACTGTACTTGACCCTTTAGCTTTAGCCGTGTTCGTGGTGATATACCAGACAATTAAGATGTCGTGCTGTGCGCTTGAATGTACTAACAGAACTTCCAAGAAGTCTACTCTCAGCTTTTTTCGGTGAGTAAAATGATAATATTATACATGTTAACCCCGTTAGCAGGTGTTTGTGTGCTTGTTAGCTTAGGTTGTTATGTAGCTTATTAGCCAGCTAAGGACGTAACCCTTTATACATGTGTATATATATACAGTTTAGTTTATGATTCAGCCTTGGGTAAGACTTTTATAGTCTATGGCTATAACGCCCATAATGCTAAATGGGAGCAAATGTTAAAAGGGGACCCAATTATCCCAGTGGTGGCCGCCGGAGTCCGCCGCCGAAGCTAACCGGAGCCGTAGCTAGCCCTTTGCGGCTCCGTTAGCTTCGGCCAGCGGCGGAGCCCGGCGTTATAACTGGAGATCAAGGAATGCAGCGAAACGCGGAATTGGTTCGCCTGCAGCCCGCTATAGTATTAGCTAAAGAAATGATGTTGAACAAGGCTTATTAAGCTGAACATCGCCACAATTGTTCTGCTATGTATCGGTACTTATTTTATTTTCTTAACGTGTGACTGACAAGCATTAAGAATAACAACAAATAGCTATTTATCTTGCATATTGTCTCGTTTGATTATGAATGTAACGTTTATATAGTGGAACCACACTGTTTTATCAAAACCAAAGTGCCACGCAGTAACTTGGTAGGCCCATGCATGTATTTCAGCAGGAAATGTGCAACCTAGATTACATTTACCAACACAGACTATATAGAAATATTTGTAAAAGTTGTTCATGCGTTATTAAGTGAATATGGCATTAACCCTCCTGTTGTCTTTGGGTCGGTTTTCATGTATTTTTGAATAAAGGTTTCCTTTAGGTGATCCAGACAGGCTGGACCAGTGGGTGCTGAACATCCGGAGGAATAAATGGACCCCCAACGTTTCTTCTCGCCTGTGCAGTGAACACTTTGAGAGTCATCCCTTCAGCACGGACTCATGGGTACAGATCCTTTTTAAAAATAATAATAACTTGGTTCCATTTGTGAGTGTAAATTGTTGTTACTAATTAAATACATGTTATACATCATACAATGCTAAATAATTGTTATGGCACAGCTTGGACATCAGTGATGAGTAATGTTCTTTTGATTAAAGGCCAAATTAAGATTTTGCCAGTTAAGTAAAGAAACATAGAAATCGATTTTTTTTTTTTGCAAACCATCACATTTCTCTTCAATTTATGCAAAGACTCTTTATCATAGATAGAGAATTGCCATTTCCCCCACATACTCTATGTTAAAAACAGATGAATTATATTACCTTTTTTTTACATTATTTTAATAGCAACATTCATTCATCTGTTGTCATCTTATAACTTATTTATCTTAACAGCTATCACTGTAAAAAAAAAAATGATTTAATTTAATTCTTTACATTCTGTTCTTGCATATGTCTTATTATATTTACGTGTATATAGATTTCTGCCTGCACTAATTTATTATTCTTAATTTAATTTTGAATTTCTTTTATTGTTTTATGTCTTATATAACTAAGTTGCATTGTTGGAGGAGCTCGGGACAGATGATTTGCATTGCCATTCCTACACTGTAGCCTATGTGCTATGACATAAATCCTTTGAATCTGAATCTTGGAAACACGTAATTGTTGAATAGATTAACTGCATAGTTAACATGTTGGCCCTCTATTGTCTTTTATAATGCACTCTTACATTTAAAACAACATTATTCAAAAGAAAGTTGAATATCTACAGACCTCAAAAAGTTATTTGATGTGTTTTTGTTTATTATTTTTATTAGGGAAGGAGATGCCTGAAAAACACTGCAGTGCCCACCATTTTCTATTTCACCAATGGCAAAGAACAACAGCCTGGAAGGAGAAGCAGGTGAGTAGCAATGACGAGGTAAGTGACACTCCTAGTTCGACTGTTAATAGCAATGAGGAAGTTGCAGATGTCGACCATGGTAGTGGTGAAAACAGTCTTGCTGCTGATCAGAGCAATATCATTATGATACAAGGCACACCTGAAGAAGCCTTTGTTGTTCCACATGTGGAGCGTAATGACGTTCCAACAGCCAATGCTTGTGAGGAGGATGTTGGTTTGGGTAGCAGCAGCCAACAAACAAACTCCGCCTCTGTTCACTCTTACACTTGGGCTTTAAACTAAGACGGGTCATACTGAATAGTTTGTGCACACATTTCTAACATGTGATCTTTCTTTCATGTAGGACGCTTGAGGGAAGTTGCAACGCCTCGGCCAATGGGATGTCTTCTCCACGTGAAAGACATTGAAGGCATCATTTATAACTTGAGACAATTTTCCAAAAGTGATGACTTGTATTGGCTTAGGCAGTAATGGATTACATCGAACACGAATCAAGATCGTATAGAAAAAAAGGAAAGTGTAATCCGTAGATACATAGGAAGAGATGTAATCGCATTAGTTTGACTTTTCTAATAATAGGGAAACTCAGGATTACAATCTTATTCAAAACCTAAAAAGAGCATATAGTGCTTGTTGTAAAATGATCAAATGGTATCTCTTCTCTGGAAGCCGTACTGTTCTGGAGGATAATACTTTCATTGTGAATCTATACACCTACTGCCTGAATCTGCTTTATGGCATTATATTATACATTTCAGTAAAAAAATCATATTCATATTTCTTCTCTCCTGTGTTTATTTGCATTGCATTTGATATTGAGGTAATCCAAAACAAAAATAAAGTTATCAGGTTACATTACTTTTATATCTTCTTGATACTCACATTAAGTTACTGTTTTTGGCAAGTAGCCCTCCCAACCCTGTACATAAGTTATATCATTTTAATTACTGATACAGGTGTTGCACATCTTTAATTTATTTTCTAGTGTACTTAAGTCAAAACCTTTACTTTTCATAAAATGCAAGATGTAATTTTCAATGTGTGTTTATCACATTTTCAATGTGAAATAGATCTGATTAAATAAAGAGTAAAAGCACAATCTTAAATGTTGACATTTATCATTTTCCTATGCTTATTGTTAATGTAGTGGTGTTATAAACAAAATGTTGTCCTAAAGGAAATTAAGATGTTTTTTATTTGTTGACAAAAGATTTAAAGTTGATGCTCACAACATGTGGGAACATTTATGGAGAAAAATGTTTCTATTGTAAAAAAAAATGTATCTGCATACTGAACAATTTAGAAACTCTCTAAAAGGTATTATCTTCTGTGACGTTACAACCCTGTAGGGATTGTGGGTATTGCACTTCATAATTACATTCTATGGTATGCTTATGACATTGATACCAAAATACATGGGACTAGGGGAGACCTTCCTGTTGTTTGCATTGTCATGATAAATGACAGCGTAGTATTCATTGTCAAGATTTTGTGTTTTTAAACTTGGGACTCTTTTCAGACTGCTCCGGCTTGGGAAAAGAGTTGAGCCTTAATGTGTAATGTTTTCTGTATTGTATGGTAAGCTTATCCTTTCATTTGATAGTCCCATTTGGATGTGATAGCTAACATTTTCAGTAAGCAGTAGACAAAAGAAGTGAAAATATGAATATAATTTATTTTCAATATTTACATAAATACATAATTATTTTAACAAATAAAATAACAAAAAACATCATAACAAACAAAATAAAAGGTTTTAAAGACAGCCATGCCCAGCATGGGCCTGGAGAGCTACAGAGTCCATTGGGGGAAGAGGGGGGGTGGGATGTGGGGAAGAGGAAGAGCAGCCATGTTAACAGTGTTATGGCTACAGATGTAATATCTAACTCAACATTAGCCATGACAGTCTGGGCTTAGCAAGGGCCTTATAATACATACTCTAAAGGCCAAATCCAAAAACAGTGATACTGACATTTTAGCAGTTCACAGTCTTTGGAGGTGGTCTTTCAGGCAATTGGCTAGTGACTTTAAAAAAATATCATTTCCCCTAGGGGTAAAATGAACTCCATCTCACAAAAACAGCCCAGGACTGTCATGTCTAATGTTGGAGTGGTCAACAATGGCACCATTTAGGCTATGAACAAAAGTAGCCATAACACTGTTAACAAACTTCCAGGCTTTGTCAATTTTGACAGGATTTGCACCAGCCCTCCACCGGCGCCTCTGGGAGAGCATGATCTTCAAGCCAGGGTGCTGATGGTGAAGCTGGTGCAGGTCCTCCTTCATCTGGTTCAGCAACTGAACACTGGGCACATCCCCCAAGTCATTGCCGCCACAGTGGATGAGGAGGACATCCGGGGCTGCTCTTCCTCGCAGTGAGTAGGAAAAGAAAGGGAGGACACCTCTCCAGCGCAGTCCACCCCAACCGAACCAGCACACCCTCAGGTCGAGGCCAAGGTTGCTGCCGATGGTCTCTGTAGCTCTCTGGGCTCCACGCCGGACATAGCTGTCTCCGATTATCCATACAGTCACTATGGGAGGAAAATAAATGAGAGTAACAAATGCTTCAGATAATGAGGAATATCAAATTAAGTATAAAGGATTGCTCATTTTGTTCCTTTGACAATAACATACAAAATAACTATGAAATCACACCTGTATGGTTAAAAGTAACGAGAGCAAAACCTCAAAAAACAGATTAACAGCACACAGTTTATATATATATATTTATATACTGTGTGCTGTTTATCTACAATTGTGCACACATGTATATGTATAGTATGTTTGTGTGTAATGTCAACCATCTGAAGTCATGTAAAGTAAGCCAGGACCATCAACTTACAGGTTGTGCAGTTTGGCGTGGAGGAGGTTGCCATCTTCTTTTTTCTTAATGCTGAAATAAATAAAAATGTTTTAATCAATATAAAAGCACCTTTCTTTTTCTACAGTCATATTTCATTAATCACATTTAATTCACGCAACACTGGCCATATCTCTGCTAGTTTACAACGTTTAGTTACAAATGACATTTATATTTGAAAAACGGTGAAGCACTTAAAAAACAATTGTATAGTGTAGGTTCAAGAACATTTAAATCAAAAGGACAAGTTTTGTAAAGTTACAGGGTATCTTACCTTCAGAATATGCCGAGAACGAGGAGCAGTGACCGCAAGCTGGGTTGTTAGCATAGGTTGTTAGCTTAATACTGAGAGCATGTTAGCTTAGCTTCTTAGCCTGAGCTAGGTCTGGAATGTCACGCTCGGTGGCAGCAGGTCCCGCCCTGTCCCGCCTCGGCTCCGCCTCAGCACCGCCTCTTTGCCCTTATTTGGAGCAGGCGGGAGAAGGCGGGAGTTAGACTCTGACGTCACTGTCGAGCCGTTAGTGGCCGACTCCGCCTACTAAGGGCTTCACGGCAACTCTGCAGAATCCTATGGGTGACGTCACGGACCCTACGTCCATTTATATATACAGTCTATGCCCGCGCCCCATACGTACCACCAGTGGCAGCGCCAGGGTATGGCTGGGGTAGGCTACACCCATACCAAGAAATGGCTTAGCCCCACCATGAAAAATGATGTTAAAGTAAGCAAAAATAAAGTCTGCCAACTCGCGCGGAGTAAATTGCACAGACAGCAGTTAGTAAGATTGATTTCAGTAGCCACGGTTTTGAAAACTTTTGTCACGTAGTGATCGACTTCTCAATAGATCATCTTTGATAATGTCTTCTGGCCAATCAGAATCAAGATAACGACGTTGTGTTGTTGCAGGAAGTCCAGACAGAGAATACTTTTGCTGTAGTACAGGGGTGCACATAACTAACTGGTACGCAGGTTATGTGCGTAATCTGAAATGCGTACCGTCACTTGTGTCACAAAGCGCATTTGCGTACCGACGTACTTGTGAAGCTTTTCCAGAAGGCGGTTCGATCACCGGACGACAGAGTCGGTCTCCGTGTGCACAGACAGGGCTGCTGTTAACGTCGGTCTGTACAACGGAATTGTGCCAAAACTACGCCAACCGGCTGCGGAGGGAGACTCCCCCCCCTCACTGGAGAACTGCGCTAAAACAGCTGATCACAACGTTCACACTCTGTGGTCACGAAGTACTCCACGAGCTGCCCACCCCCTCTGTCGACTTTCCTGAAGTACTCCCCCGTTGATAGAAATCAACACGTAATGAATTAAGACCCCACGGTTTGATGATTGATAGTGAAGGATAAAGATAAGGCAAATGTGGCAGTGAATATAAGATATAGTGGGCCTATCATGGAAAAGCTAAGACATTGAGCTGTCTGAGTGGAAAAGTACAGTACGGTGTTAAAGTCCAACTGCTGAGGAGCCTCAGTGGAAATATACGCGGGGTCAACCAGATTAAGAACAGAGGCATCCTGTTATTTCCAAACTGATAAGCCACAAGGTTGCAGAACTCATTGTTCTCACACTAAATCACCCACCAAGCAGGCGCAACAGTTCACAAGGGCAGTCTTGTGAGTGAAACCAGATAAGGAAGTGAGTGAAAGCAAATAAGGAAGTAAACAAAAGCGTGCCGAAGGCTAACCTAAGAGTTGCTAGGGTAAGCAACGGCAGATTACACCACAAGAGAGCAGCAAAGGTGAGGGTTTGACTTACAGTGAACTCAGATCTAGGAGATAATGAAGCTAAGCTACTGTGATTGGGGAAACTTAAGAAGTGAGGTGTTGGTGATATTTGGGCAGCCAAAGGCCAAAGGTCTGGAAGGGAGGCTCAGATAACTCCTCCCATTGTTAGCAATGTATAAAACACAGGAACCAGGCTGTGTTCAGTCTCTTTCCTCTGGCTGGCTCACGTGAGTATCAGGTAAATGTGGGATCCCAAAGATAACTGTATTGAATTTGTACTGTATTGATTGTCATATTACCATTAAAGTAGATTATTGTTAAACGGTTAATTGTATGCTCTGGATTAGGGGTGGGCGATATGACGATATATATCGTCGTGACGATATTAGGTCTCCACGATATGCTTTTTCAGAGATATCATCCTATCGTGATAAAAAAAAAAATAGAAAAAAAAAAAAAAAAAAAAAAATAGCGGGAGGGGAAGAGGCTCTCCGTGCGCGGCGCAGGGGGCTATGACAGCGGACGGAGAGCCTCTTCCCCTCCCGCTCCCCCAGCCTCACCTACTGATTTTAATTTCACCATATATCAAGCCCGATCGATTTCACAATGTCAGCGCACCTCTGCTTTCGTTCAGTCCGAGTTGTTGGTTGTTTGACACGCTCCCAAAGTCCCCGCCCCCTTTCTTTGCAGCGAGCAACCATAGGGCAGGCATTTCATAAAGGGGCTCCTTATGAAAAGACTAGCAAACGGTGGAAAGACATAACTGAGGCTGTGGCGTTTTATGTTTTTCCCTTCAGTTATGCTAAAGTCTTTTATTACACTTCAAGTCTACTCTAAAGTTTACATTTTAATTGTTTGGCACTGACTTTTCCTCATTGATGTTTTATGTTTTACTTAGTTATGTTTTACCCTCCTTTTCATGTTTATTGATGTTCACTGCTCACTTGTTCATTCAGGGTTTCATTTCTGAAATAAATCCAGCTTGAAATGCTATTTTGGTCTGTTACTCCTTTTTGTTTTAGTTTCTGTTACCTTGTAGGTGCTTGTACTGTTAAGTAACTTGAAAAATAACCATAATAACCGACATGAAAAAATATCGTGATATATATCGTCTATCGTGATACTGCCTGAAAATATCGTGATAACATATTTTTCAATATCGCCCACCCCTACTCTGGAGTCCTTCCTGTATGATAACCAGCTTGTTAGGGACGCGCAGAGATTTGGAATGCGGACTAGTTGTCCCACAAAATCTCTTACAAATGGTGACCCGACGTGCCTGGTAAACAAGGCTGTGGAAGAATCCGGACGACCGGAATGGGTCGGGAACAAACACTTTTAGACATCTCAGACAATCAGCAGGGCCCTGCAACTACAAATAAGGTAAAACTTTAGGATTGTCTGTAGGCGTTTCACAGTGTTTTTGAAGTTTAAATGGAATATACAATGCATATTTTACTATGTTAGGAAAGTTATATAAAACACGTGAACGTTGATCGCAAGGTAGACAGAAAGTCCTGGCGTAACGTAAAATAGAGCAGTTTGGCGTGGACCTCAGGTATACTTATTCCTGAGTGGCGTGGAAACGGTGCAGTTTGTGGGTTGCGAGGTTATATTCCTGCACGACAAAACCTGGAAACTCGATATTTTAGATCGGGTCGCCGTTTAAAACTGGGGTTAAATAGCAGACTAAGGCTAAAAGCTAAGTGCCAGCGGTCTGCTATATGTTCAATCGAGGGGAAAGAGAACGCAAACCTCACCGAAATTGTGACGGGACCGGCTCTCGTTTCCCTTTGTCTGTAAACCTTAATTTGAAAAGCTAACGTGTGATAAAGGGCTCGCTAAGATGCCCCATGGAATGGTCACATTCTTTATGGGTGTCGAAGCGGGGTCTTGTTTGTCTGTTGAAATAAACATCACATTATCAAGCTGGACAAACTGTACGGGGAATAAATCTGTGTGATTTTTACCTAAAATACCTGTGTGAGCGATTGTCTGTGGAACTCAGACAATGCACTCAGAAGAGTGAAGCTCATTTGTGCTCTGCTGCTGCCATCTAGTGGCTGAAAGGGGGGGGAAGCACGTTAAATAAGATAAGGGAGAAAAGTCAGATAACGATATGCGAAGTCAGGCTGGAGGCGTGGGTTCGAGAAAGCCCCCACTTCACAGCTTTCCTCTGAAAAAGGAGGGAATAACATTGAAGATTAATAGATCAATGTGTCGTAGATATTTAAATAAATAAGAAACATTGCATTGTGAATTTCGTGGTATTTGTCATTTACTGAGAAGTTTACTTATATTTCAGAGGCATTTATTGCATACAGTATCGTTGAGGGAAAGTAATAATAGCTTTTGCTGAGTATATGAAGCAGGTTAAAGTTTGATTCAAATTGAACATAATAGTGGATTATTCCACCTAGTGTTTTTGTAATATCATTAGTAGACATTAATTGTGTTTGTAAGTTTATGAAGAAAGAGTAGAAAGTAAACGGGAGGTTGTTATAAGGTTGTCAGTCAGAATGAATCTGTTAAATGGTTACGCATGACAGAGGTGTTGCACAAACGCACAGGTGATTGATGAGAGGAAACTTGAGCCGGCCGCTGCAGGGCACAGGGAGGAAAGAGAAAGATAAGTAGATGTTTTGAAGAGTTCAGAGAGAGTAAAACTTCTTTCTAAATAATGTCATATTGTTTTGTGAGTAAACATGAAATAAAAATATATTTACTAGATATAACAACAACATGCTTAACTAGGTTGACAGAAAACTGCTATTAACCAGTTTCAGCAGCTACTGTCCTATCTGTGTTCTAAAGAGAACATATTTTGCATTTACAATTCATATTAAGGAAGTCCACAATTGATACCATTAAAGACCGTTTTGGATTAATAGGGCGTGTCTGTCAAACACTCGTGCTCAGATGGAATAAAGTGTTGAGATGTTCTCAAGAGTGGGAGTTTTCACAATGCTTTTTAGTTTGTATTGAGACAATTAAGTGATAAGGACAGAAAACTGTTCCGTGATGATTTGTTTAGGTTTGAGCTTTAGTAATGGAGATTACATTTTGTGAGGAAACCTTTCCGGCAATAATAAGTGTTCAAACATATATATTCATTAAATATGATCAGATTACTTGTTTTTCAATTATAGCGCTAAATACAGTTAGTTTTGTATTTTGTTACAGATCTAACCTGCTTGTAACACAACTTAGATAAACAATTTCAAAAAGAATAGAATAAGCAAGTGGTTAAAGGGGGTTTCCTGTCTGGCTCATTTGGTTTAGAACTGGAGTAAGGAACAATAGTGTTTTATGAGAACTGTCATTCCTCATGGTTTCTAAAGATAAATCATCAGTTTGTATGGACTTTGATGTAGAGTGGGGATCATGGTGGAGAAGGAAGACCTTTTTTGGTTTCAAATTAAAGAAGATTTTAAAGATGAAGTAAGCAGGACTTCAACTAGACAAAAGAGATTTTACAATGTGGTTTTACTACTTTTAATGGAGTAAAGAATCTGGGTAGACTACTGCCATTGATTTGTTTTAACATTCACATGTTTCAGCATTCCTGACCATATAGACACTCAGCCGTTTTATTTTGTAACCCGTTGGGAGAGAGATTTCAATTGAGTTTTTCTCAGTAGCTGAATGTGATTACAGCAGCATTGGATAGTTCTGCACCACCTTTTAGGTTCTCTGAATCAGTGTGTTGGTGAAGAGTTGCTCACTGCGAACAGAAGAAGTGTGCAAAGAATGCATCTCTGAGGAGATATTGACATTATGCTTGTGCCTCGTTGTCAAGGCAACAGTGGTGTGAAGAGGTACTGCGGTTTTGGGGGATTTCTGCCGTACAGAGGACAACGTGTGTCTGCCAAGTGATTCCTTCCCTCATCTCAAAGCCAGGGAGAGTTTCCTTGGAGCCCACTGACCAGGGCCGGTCCTAGCTTTTTTGGGGACCCTGCCACTGACTACAGCTGCATCACTGACTGTGCTCATTATGACAAGATCTTGAGACATGCTTGTCTCAGATTGTTCTGGAGGAAGGATGCAATGATTTTACAGCATAATTGTGCAAGAGTTTCCCAGTTGGTGGTGTAGAAACCTTAATGCTTAGTGTTTAGATAGGAGGCTGCTTGTTTATATGATGGTCTGGAATGCTGAAAAGATTAAAGTTTAATATTCTTGGTTAGCAAACAAGACATCTGATTATTATGTCACACATAATAATCTTGTTATAGAAACTAGCTATGGGTAAAACGTGTGGTTGTTATACCATTGTTATCATGAACAAAAGATAAATAAGGAAATAGTATCTGCTTAAAGATGAATGGATTTCATATCCTAGAGGGGATTAGTTATTGTGAATACTTCACAAGGTATCTACTAATGTATTGTAAAGAACTTGAATTGACTTGATAAATAAGTGAAGATAAGAAGATGTATTGACCATAAATTAGTCAATTGGTAAATAAAAAATAGCGGAAAAGAGGAGAACTATTAAAGTGAAGTGAAAAATCATTCTAAAACACACTGATAGGAAAGGGGGGGGGGCATGAAGGAAGTATGCACTCGACTTTTTATTCATGTGTGAATTTGGTAGTGTTTGTTATATTTGTTACAGTATTGATCAGTTCAAAGGGAGAGTTTTAGTAACAGCTCTATAAGATCAGACAAATATTTATTTATATAGGTCATGTTGAAGGGAAAGCTGGTTCTAAACAAAATATAGTATTTCAATTTGAGGTACTGGTTTCACCATTGTGGCATAGTTATTACCATAGGAGGGCTTTCGGATGGACATACGAAATGACTTCTGTTTTTAAATCCTTGATGAAATAGGGAGTAATTGTTGCATGTTCGGACACCCAGAGTTCCACGCACTGTTAAAGAGGGTAACATTGTTCTTTAAGTGCACCAGAATTGAAGATAAATTGATAGAATGAGTTATGGAATACATAGCAGAGCTTTACAGATCCTAGTAATGTTTTGACACAAGATAATAGTGATGTACACAAGTTTCTGAAATAGATCTATTAGTCATTTTAATACTAATTAGGTGTAAATGAATTGCAGTAATAGTAGTAGTACAATAAGGAAGTGACATTTTTTGGCTAACACTTTTCAGGGAATTTGGGAAACCGCTGTTCCAATGAAAAGTTAGAGATATCTTGAACATTATAGTTGTAATTGTGAATTAATAAATGATGGCGCTCCATATATACAGATTTTTATAGACGGAGGATGCTGGCCTGTGCTGGAAGATCGGAGTCTCTGCAGAGCACGATACATGGCCAAAAAGACTGAGACCAACTGACCTTTGACCCTGACCGACAGGGTAACTTGGGAAGGCACTCTCAATGACTGACTCTGAGGTGTACCTGACCAAACTTAACTTTACAACCTGACAGTGTGAGTGTGAGTGAGTGTATGTCTGCATCTGATCAGTGCAACTGCATGATTTAAAACGATGACTAATCAAGCATGTTTTTGGACTAACACATTATTTTTGTGTGATAATAATGTGTGAAATGGGAGGTTTCCTAAACATTCCACAAAAGGGGAAACCGCCCACATGTGACCCGTTTCTAATCTGCTTGATGATATTTCACTCCCACAGGAGGTGGTGGTTTGCAGAAAGTGAAAAAGATTCTGTTTCTTTTAGGACTGAAAGATGGAGAGAAACACTTCATTTCACTGAAGTGTTTACTGTGGAAATGATGGATGTACATTTGGGAAAAACGTTTGGTATTGTCTTATAATCCATTATGACCTGAAGGTTTTCTTCCCATACAGGATTTTGTTTACACATGAGTTAATGTGTAAAAAGGGGGAGTGTAAACTTCACAATGTACATTTTTGATTTAGGGACTGAAAGGAACCTGCTGCCCCAACTCGGATGTTCAATCTGACCATTGATTGACAGGTTTAGAATTGACCTGCTCCATATCTGGGGATAAGATACTGTTTTATGAATGTTGACATGTCTCTAATATTGATTGAGTTATAACAGGTAACACAGATAAAGAATCAGTGGCCAAGGGGCTACCAGAGAGATGTAATTCCAGAATGGAATACTGAAGAAGCTGACCTGTGAGTAATGTTTCAACAGGTATTAAAGTAACTGAGGTTTGAAATGTAGAAAGAACATATTTACAGTTAAAGCTAAAACATAGTAATGTAATGAGACACAATGTAATTTAAACAACATCATGTAACTAGTCTGGTAAAGAAGTAAAAGCCATAGACTTTATTGTTTAGGTCATTATGGGGATATACATTTCATCTACATTTATAATAGAAAGACATTTGAGGACAGTTTGTTGGAATTCTGTATTTATTTTTTCAGCAGGATAATATCTAAGCACTGACGGGTAGAAGCAGTATCACCAGGAAGCCATTCACTTTGTTAGTATCGTGATTTTGGTTGTTTTTGAATCCATAACATTAGTGTGTTTCTTTACAAGAAACATTAGCAGTTCAAATCATATTTAGATTTTTAATGGGATCTCAAGGATTTCATTTAAAAATAAACACAGATGCTTGTCAGAAATTCAGAGCTATTGAAATATGTTATTTAGTTTACCTAAAGATGTTGGGGTTCTTATTTAGTTGGCACAGTCCAAGTATTAAGATTCTGAAGCTGCACAAGTAATTTAGAAAACCTGTTCACAGACGTCTGTTGTTTTAAGACACCCCACCAACAGGCTCCAAGTTGCCTACGCAGTGGTGGGTCAAACGGCTGAGGGCCCCAGAGCCCGGAGCATAGGCTTGAGGGATTTTGGTGGTAGATTTTTCCACCCAGGTTGCAGAGGCAAAAGGGGGACCCGAGAAACACGAAGCGAACACTGCGGAGTTCGTCTGGCTGAAAGCAATCAGACCCAAGTGGCTGAGACCCAGGTTCTCTGGACCCCATCGGGTGATGCAGAGGACATCTCACGCTGTCCGCTTGGAAGGAAAAGGAGACATCTGGTACCACTGGAATCAGTGCGCAGTGGGGAAACCTCCGGGAAGGACCCTAGACGACCTCATCACGGACGTGGTCTGCGCAGAGGAGGAGAAACCAGAGGACAACACTCCTATCACCGAGGAGGAGGAGACAACAGGAGAACCAAAGGCGGCCCAGGAGATAACAGCCGGCGAGGAGGCACAACAAGGGACCGCTCCCCCAAAGTAGGCGGTACACCACACGCATCACATACACACACCACACAAGAGACACTCACCTACACTGATACACCAAAGAACTTTTACAAGAAAAACAAAGATGAAGAAGAAGCGGCAGCAATGGACACTTTCCCGACAGCACCACCAGTACCACCGTATGGCAGAATGTGGGAAAGAGAGACAGAAGCCTAAAACAGCTGACATAAATGTACATAAACAATAGCGTTGTTTTGTTGCCCCAATGATTAGAATGGGGCAAAAGGGGGATTGAAGGATAAAGATAAGGCAAATGTGGCAGTGAATATAAGATATAGTGGGCCTATCATGGAAAAGCTAAGACATTGAGCTGTCTGAGTGGAAAAGTACAGTACGGTGTTAAAGTCCAACTTCTGAGGAGCCTCAGTGAAAATATACGCGGGGTCAACCAGATTAAGAACAGAGGCATCCTGTTATGTCCAAACTGATAAGCCACAAGGTTGCAGAACTCATTGTTCTCACACTAAATCACCCACCAAGCAGGCGCAACAGTTCACAAGGGCAGTCTTGTGAGTGAAACCAGATAAGGAAGTGAGTGAAAGCAAATAAGGAAGTAAACAAAAGCGCGCCGAAGGCTAACCTAAGAGTTGCTAGGGTAAGCAACGGCAGATTACACCACAAGAGAGCAGCAAAGGTGAGGGTTTGACTTACAGTGAACTCAGATCTAGGAGATAATGAAGCTAAGCTACTGTGATTGGGGAAACTTAAGAAGTGAGGTGTTGGTGATATTTGGGCAGCCAAAGGCCAAAGGCCTGGAAGGGAGGCTCAGATAACTCCTCCCATTGTTAGCAATGTATAAAACACAGGAACCAGGCTGTGTTCAGTCTCTTTCCTCTGGCTGGCTCACGTGAGTATCAGGTAAATGTGGGATCCCAAAGATAACTGTATTGAATTTGTACTGTATTGATTGTATTGCATTGTCATATTACCATTAAAGTAGATTATTGTTAAACGGTTAATTGTATGCTCTGGATTCCTTCCTGTATGATAACCAGCTTGTTAGGGACGCGCAGAGATTTGGAATGCGGACTAGTTGTCCCACAAAATCTCTTACAAAAGGTGTGTGGGTTGTCTTTCATTTTGATACGCAGAAAAATGTTATAATAAACATAGATACTGTATGTTAAATGGATATATCCGCCTTCTTTCATTTATCTTTCCATTCCCAACAATATACATAAAGAAATGGCATACTTTTGACATAGTTAGAATGGTCATTAATCATGATTAATTAATTGTTAAACTGTGATTAATCTGATTAAACATTTTAATCGTTTGACAGCCCTAGTTTTTATGTTTCATGTGGAACTACTTGAGCAGGTCTCCTTAGAATATGTTATGAATTGTAAGGTGTCCTTGGGTGCTTTGAAAGGCGCCCCTAAATAGAATGAATTATCATTATTATTATTTATTATTATTATTATTATTATTATTATCTGAAACGATGTAATAACTTTTAAAACTTTTTCCAGTCACTTGCTCCATGCATTCAGCAGCAGCAGGCCATTCACTTTGATTTGATCCCGTTATAAATGTCATCATTTCGACAATAAAGAAATGCTACATAAACGTTTTTGCACATTTTATCTAACTATCTCCGTTTCTAACTTTCGATATATTTTAAAAGAGATCTCTCTCTCTGCGTGCGGGGGCGGGGCCTCACAGACACGCTGCATCTCTCTCGCTCACAGACACGCTGCAGCGCAGTGCACACAGTTCTGCCGGTAATGAATATTACATTTTGTGAGGAAACTTTTCCACCAATAAATCCAATAAGTATTCCAAAATGTATTCACTTCAGGTTTACGAAAGTAACTGTAATCAGATTACTCGTTTTTCAAATGTAACGCCAGATGAATACACTTGATTTTTGTATTCTGATTACGTAACGCCGTTACATGTATTCCGTTACAACCCAACCCTGTGTATATCTCTCCGGACTGACCGAAAAACACCCACCTCTCCGCCTCTTCCAAGGGACGAGGGAACCGTGCGGCAGAGTTTCCGTTAACATTTTTTTCTTCTGACAGCCCAGCAGCAGCAGGAGAGGTGGGGAGAGGGAGACGTGGGGAGAGGGAGACGGGGCTATTTCATCGTTATCAGAAAATGATCGTATCGATCGCTGCTAGATGAGGGCAGTGGGGGCTCTTCTTGGAGTCTGGCTTTTTAAAAAAAAACAAAGTTCATTAGTGAACTTTGAGCTATCATTTATTTTGCAGGCAGCTCTCTGCCTCTCTCACGTTATTATGGCGCGTGCCGGAACCATGGATGTATAATAAGAACTGGATACAGCGTGGGAGGCGGTGTCAGTACCAGATGTGTTCGGGCTACCAGATATGTTCGGGTGTATTTCCGTCGCATCCATCATCCGTCATATCCGTCTACTCACCTCCCTCTGCTCCCAGCGCTCTGCTGCCACACACCGGCCGTCTGCGGAACTGCAGCCGGAGGAACTCGGGAGAGCTTGTTATGTGTGGGGTGCTATGGTGGGGTCCCATGTACTTGTGCACATAAATAATGTTTCTAATTATTTACAATTAAAAAATATATATATTCTGCGTTACCTTAGCCAACACTTTTATAAGGCCACTAGATTAGATAATTACGAAATGTTTGTGAAAAACGTGTGCAAAGTCTCTGAAAACGGAGCAGTGGCTGTGATGCTAGCTTTGCGGCTAGCGGTTAGTTGTTGTTGTTTGAAGTTGTTGCTATGGAAACAACACGACGGAGAAAAAATGTATATCTTCTACATATAATAACGAACAAAGTAAAGAATGAAGTGTAGGCTATGCCTGTTTGAAGTTGTTGCTATGGAAACAACATGGCGAAGAAAAAGTATAATCTTCTACATATAATAACGGACAAAGTAAAGAATGAAGTGTCGGCTATGTCTAAATGTTCGGAATTTGACCATCATGGCCCTCTTGAGTTGCCGTAAAATATGACGGATGCGACGGAAATACACCCGAACACATCTGGTACCCCGAACACATCTGGTACCTACAGCGGGCCTCATTCATTCCTATGAGAGCTGCTCATTAGCGCATGATGACAAAATGGCCCAACTTTTGAGAGAGCGAAACGTCACAGATTACCCGGCATGCCTGAGAAGTAGCCCAAAAGGCTCGTTCACATTAAGCACGTGAATTTACGTACACGTAACAGCACCGCGCGTTCATGACAGCATGGCACTGGATTTATATTAACGAGGCGGCAGTTAGCAGCTAGCAGCTAGCTAGTAAATTATGCTAAATTACACATCAATCGTTATGTACTTTTATATTACGCTGACATAAGGATCTAGTGATATCCAAGCAACAAAGCTTCCTTTAGCATGATACTTGTGTGGGTTGTACATGAAACCACTTGGTAATATATAAAAATGTATATGTTGAAGCCAGTGGCGAGCCGTGACTGTTATACCTAGGCCCTCTGACCCCCCGCCACCTTCCCTCGAAAAAAAGAAGAGTTATTACGTCTCAGCGTATACTTCAACGGAATATCAAAACAGCGGCCCGGGGTGCAAAACGCATCAATGACAGCGACCCTCTACCACACAAAACAACACCATTTATATAAACACCTATCATGACAGGGCACCCACAGCCAAGTAACAATTACAAATGAATTAAGTCGGCACGGCGGCCCACATTGAAAATGACTTGGCCTACCTTTGATGATCAAATCACTCAAACACAAAGTCCATCCTCCTGTCCTTTTGGATGAAGCACTTGCTTCAGCTGATCCTTTGCCACTCCAGTTTATCATTGTAACTCAATCTTGAAAATGACTCGGTTAATAATTTTGCAATGATGTCATCACTATCACTGAAGTGAGCCATCATGAACAAATTTACGCTAATTATAAATCTATCGATCATAAATCTATCGTTTAGATTTATGATTTGAAAATAATAAAAGTAGGGTAGACATGTGGATATTATCCGGCTGAACAAAACGTGCATTTATCTAACAGCAGTGGTGTAGTGGGGATTTTTTTACTGGGGGGACGCTATTTGAATTAGGTAATCCCAAACAATGCCACACAAGTGCGCACGCGTGCAGTGCACTCACAAAACGGGCAGAAAGGTCCACAGAAACTAACGGTATGCTTTGTCCCACTTGTGTTACTATGCAAAAAGCAGACGGCGCTGCGCTCAACACACACACAGATTCAAAACCATGGACACACTGGCACATAAATTACAAAAACAATGTATAGGCCTAAATTGCATAAACTACAGTATTGCAACTAAGCAGACCTCTCTCTCTCTCAATCTATTTAAAACTCATAACAAACAAACACAATTCCCAAAGTTGTCCTGAAATTAACTTATTAAATAAACGAAACGAAAAATATAGCCTATTTATGCAAACAACTGAATCTGGATTTGAAATTAATCTGATTAGGCCTAGCCTGCACAAATAAGCAGACAGCGCTGCTTCACACACACACACACACACACACACACACACACACACACACACACACACACACACACACACACACACACACACACACACACACACACACACACACACACACACACACACACACACACACACACACACACACACACACACACACACACACACACACACACACACACACACACACACACACACACACACACACACCCCTTGTGTTTTGAAGACTGATAAATCCGAAATGGATGAACAAACTTTGCAGCCCAGTTTCCCAGCTTTGCAGTCTATCCACGGGTAGGCCTATGCCTCTTGTTTTCTCCGCCACATCTCCTCCGTCCATGCATCTGGGAAAGGTGAGTTTGAGCTAGCTAGGGGAACGTTGCTATAGCTAACGTTAACGTTAGTGCTAGCATTATCCATGTCTTTAGGCAGCTCTTCTGATGATGTAGTACTAGTAGCAGCTTCACTTGTATCTTCGGTGCTACTAGCCTCTTTCTTCTTGTGAATTATATTCTTTTTAAAAAAGAAGTCATGTAAAAAATGTTTGCCTGCCATTATAGAGCTTTTTCTTTAGCGTTCTTGAGGGAAAGAGCTGCCGCAAAATCGGCGGGCGGCGAGCTGGCTCTCCCCAGTGGGTGTGTGACTGACACACACCCCCAGCTCTCCGCAGGGTCACGAGCGTGATGACAAATCATCATTATTTAAAGGGGACCTATCATGCAAAATGCACCTTTGTACGTCTTTTATACATGAATATGTGTCCCCGGTGTTCCAGGGAACTCACCAAGTGTCAGAAAACACAACCCTCTCTATTTTCCTCCTTCGCCAAATCTCTAAAAAAGGGGCTGCAACGGATCTGAAAAAAACGGATCCAGATCTCAATACTTTTCTACGTCACAAAGACGTGCTCCGCTTATTGGTCAACTCTCCACCTATCAGGGGAATGAGCCACGGCCACGTGCATTGCCAAACCTCTCATTCGCATATAGGCTATCGGCAGGCTAAATCAACCCACATCTGTGTTTTTGCCTGCTCTTGCCAGGATGTCTAAGCCAGTTAAACGTTGTGCTGTTGTTGGCTGCAAGACTCGGGACAGGGTTATGCCTCCAAAGTAATGCTAAACCCGGGATCAATACCAACCATCCGGGACCAGGCCAGTGAGGACACATCCAATTTTGAAGCTGTAAGTTTTTATTTAGCGGTGTTTTTCCTGATAAAGCTATCTCTAGCTTGTAGCATGTAGCTTCGTCGTATCAATGTCGCCTCAAACCCAAATAGTAATCGGTTAGGTGTTTATATATTTTTGTAGCATTTTATTTTGTACGCTCTGCAGTCTTTGCTTTGTCTTTTATTTGAATTATCAGGCATTTGCTAACATGTTCAGACATACTGCCGTAATGGCGATCTGTGTGAAGGCTGTAAAGCCACGCCCTAGGCGATAACACAAGTATTTATTCTCCTATTTATTAGTATTTTGTATCCTCTAAAATCATATTGAGTAAGTTATAATAACAAACGTAATCTTCTGTAGGCAAGTGCCGTTTTTTCCAGCGTTATATGTAAAAGCTTTTGTGATTGTAGTCTGTAAGAACGATCAGATATCATCGATCTGTAAGCTACGCTACGCTACGCTAATGAGACATGCCGTGTTTTGCAGCGTTATATGTAAAAGCTTTTGTGTGTTTACTTGTTTGCGCACATGAATATAAATGGGGGTGTGTTAGGATACAACACTGTATGTATGCGAGGGGGGACACACACCACGAGTAAAACTGAGCTAAAGACCCGTTGGTCTGTTGTTGTTGACAAGGCCTTACCTCTAGCAACAGGCTAATTAGTGGCTAGCACTCATTACAGTCAGTCTACTGAGCTCAGCCCCTCTCCAACACATCACCTGTATTGAGTCAGAAACACAGCATGCACGTTACGGTTCAAAACTAACTCGGATTGCAAAAGGCTTAGCAAAGAGCTTTGCTAAATAAAGAGTTTTGGTTCATCTTTTGGGATTTCAGACTATATCTATCCAAATAGTATTTTCTCATCCTGAATACTAAGTTGAGATGATTTTGTTCTAACTATGTGTTCTTCTTTACAGGCCAGCACCTCACATACTTACTAATTAGTGACAATTTGTACATCCTTTGCTATTATTTACATTTTTTTTTATCATAGCGGAAATGAAAGACTGTACCTGGCAGAAACGCTGAGCGTGCACACGCCACTACATCCACTGGAAACCCTCCAGTGTATAAACTGCAGTTCCCAAAGGCCAGGAAGGGAGAATGCAGAGCAAAACCAGTAAAGACTGACTCCACATTCCGTAAGTGTTTAAAATATTTATTATACAACTATTTACAAATATAAAATAAAAAAATTAGAAAGAAGTTTCAGTTTTTTACATGCATATACTAATCTAAACCACATTTTTTGTTGTGCTTTTTTTACCATTGCACAGCCCAACGTGGCCAACTTGATGGACCTTATCTTCGACCAAGTCTTTGTGGACCCTGCACCATTATGAGCGACCTGACAGGGAGGAGGTCATCGCCGGGTATGCTACACGGTTCAATTTGGCTGCTGTCTGAACCCAACATCGACATTTCACGGATCAGGAAACTCCCTGCGTATCCTGAGGACAACGCAGGCCGGAATCACCACTCTGATCCTGCGTCCAAGGAAGCCCCAGCACCAGCTCACAAAGCTTCTGTAAAACTATTTAGTGTCATTTATACAAAATACAAGTAGGCTACATTTAGTTTTTTTTTTTTTTTTTTTAACCGTTGATTTTGACAATAAAGTTCGAGTTGATATCAAAATGTGTCGTGATTATTCATGTTTGGATGGGTAAAGAATATTCTGATTTCAAAAGCATAAGGTTGTGGACCTTTTTGTTGTACACATGGGTGTGTTATGCCATTGCTGTGTAGTATATAATATAATAGTACATGTACAATGACAGAATGAAAGATTGCATAAAGCCATATACACCAGTATTTATTTCCATGAACAATATTAGCATTCGTTTTACAATTTCAGTCAAAACAAACAAACCACTCACTGCTCTATTGGTCTCAACTGTAGTCCACCATGTTCAGCTCTGTAAATATTCAACGCATTCTGCAGGGAGAACACATTTAGGCACACAGGCTCCAATCCAGGATGGTCCACCATACAGGTTACAGAGTCCTCAAGTTACTGCATCCGTCTTGACACATTGTGATAAACATATATTGAATGACATGTGAAAAATGTATTTAAACAGACAACTTAGTAAAGCTGTCAAAAATGTTACCTGTGGTATCTCCATGCAGCACACATTCTCCGTTCAGAAGGCATCGTGGCGCAATTTGCACAAAGAAGTCAATAACTGAGCTTTTAAAAACACATGAAACTACACACATTGCTGACAACTGAGGTGTTGTTGGAGTTATACTTTTTATCATCCTAAGTTATTCAACTTTCCAACGGTTGTTGCACGATGTTGGAAGAAAAGGACTGTAAACTATTAATAAACGCAATGAGGCCATTGTATATATGCTGAAAATATGAATGTCTCCCTTTATAAATATATATATATATATATCGCTGTTTTTGCGTTACAAACTGTACACATTGCATTCTTGCTAATTAGCCAAAATATGAACGGAATAAGGAGCAAGCATCGTAACAGAGTAAAATAAATAGGGACAACAGCTTGTCAGCTAACCATTCAGAAACGTCCTGCTGCAACCGAGATTTTTGCACCTCCACCAAAACCTCCGCTGCTTCAGGGTCAGTTTCTGGATCAAATTGATAATATGCTTGAACACATGCATTGCTCTGAGATGACATGTTTATTCGACACTCGTAATCACAGCAAGCATGGTAACGTGACTCTCGCCGGCTCATGCCTGCTCTTCTGCAGGGGGGCGTGGTCAGCTGCTGCTCAGAATTTTCAAAGACGGGCTTGGAATAGAGCGAAAATGAGCGAAATGAGGCATGTCTAAAAAATGATCTGTTTGGTATTTTGAAAAATAAAATGTATAAATATACCTTATATAGGTATGGTCATACACTATATCATTTAAATATAGCATGATAGGTCTCCTTTAAGGAAATCGTTTTTTTTGGTATTATAATTACTGTGAAATGTATTATGTTTTTGTCATTATTACAACAAATACACACTTGCAACTGATAACACTGGCAATGATTTTATATTTATTAGACTATTACAAAAAAGATCATGCTCCAAATAAGTGGGGGTACGGCGTACCCCCGCGTGACGTCCAACGCCCACTACACCACTGTCTAACAGGTTCGTTTTCCACAGACCTTATTTCGAGCTATTTTCCAAAATCCTCTGGAGAAATCCCACTGCTTTCTGTCGAGGGAATCCGAGCGAAGCTTACTTCCGGGTTTTAGGACGCGTCACTGCACCACTTGCATAGACCATGGCAGAGCTGTATAATAGAAGAGTTACGACAACGGAAGTCCAAAAACGGTTATCGTCACGTGGTTCATGTAGACGAGGATCGTTCCCCGGAAGTTCATGGCGGAAAATGTGAACGCATTGATAATAGGAGATAGAACTACGATTTTTGGTAATTATTAGTAAATAAAGGTTTTGATTTGCAATATTTATACAACAAATCGATATGTGTATGTATTTACATCAATATGTTTTAAAAAATAATAGAATTTGCTAATATTAAGTGATAATATTAGGATTAGTGTGAACAGCTAGTTTACATGTTAGGCTAACAGTGCCTTGGTTAAAGAGCCTGTTGCTGTTTATTTATAGCTTTGAATTCTTTAAAACCAATATTATCTTCTTAAACTTGTATGGTAGTCAGGAGCATCACTTTCTAATGTGTATTGATATATTTAGAGGGAGGGGATCTAAATTAATGCTTTAAAATTCAGATTAGATTAATTTCTACCATTTTCTTGAATTCATGGTAGTTTCAGTAATCCCATGGTAATTCAGGACACAAGTTATCTAAATGACTAATGTCATCTTTATGGCTTTCAGAAAGGACAGGAGACTGACAGGTGGCTATCAAAGGACTAGCAGCAGCATGATGATGATGATGATGATGATGATGATGATGATGATGATGATGATGATGATGATAAATGTGTTGTTTTAGGAACATCCATTGCAAATACATGGAATTCAATAAACATTGAATAGCATATCATGCAGTTTGTCGGTGCCTTTTCCTCCGTGTTGTCCTGGTGTGCTGTGCTGCCTCCTAGTCGCCACCATGGTTTTCTGTGCTGCCTGGGGATGCTCAAATCGTTCCGAGAAAGGAGTACGAATGTACGGCTTCCCCACTGACACAGAGCGGAGGAAGCAGGAGCAATTTCACGACCAACAGCAACAAAATATGTGATGTAATTATATACCAACACTGCATTTGCACTTTTTCACAAAACGAAAACCACACCATTGGGAAAGCTTAATGTTTTGTTTAATACAAAAAAACAGGGAAAGGCTTGAAAAACACTGAGAGTTGAGACTCAGGGTGCAGGGTGAGGGTCTCAGTGTAGGTATTCAGGCTCCACTGAATCCCCCTCTGGTTCTTGTGCTGAAAGAGGGAGTAACAGACAGGAGAAAGGGTTATACACACACAGCACACCTATTGGATGGGAAATGCCTTGGGGAGATAAGGTGTGGTCTCTGTTCCCAACTGAAGTTATGGAACTTTATTATTTGTGAGTTTAACAAAGTATGACAAATGGCATCAGTAACAGATGTGATATGAATTTCTATAAAGTTGTCTCACATTCCTGGTCATATTTTATATACAGTATGTAATGAGTATAACATGTCCAGTAAGTATAAAGTGTTTCCTAATACTGTGTATTCAACCACTATGGAATATGTATGTGGGCAGACAAAACTGAGTTGTTCTGTGTGTGAAGTAACCTCAAGTCACTCGTTTGTCAAGACAAAAAAGGGCAAGACTAGGCTGAGAGCAGAGGCTATACCCACCATCTTCGTGCCCTGTGGTCAAAAAGAGAAGGGCCCCTGTATCTACAAAGCCCATAGATCATGATCACAGCGATAGTGTGAAAGGTGACACAGGTATAATAAGTATGAACTCTTAGTAACAAAAGTAATATTTCTTATTTTTAAGTGGTATAATATTTTAAATGTTCGAACATTTACAGTGCCATGTCTTCTACTTACATTAGTCTCAAAGATTGAAGGAAGAAGGGAAGGGATCACTGCCCTCCACCTGCCAGCACCCAGCCAGAGGAGCGCAAACAACAAAAACAAGCAAGGTGTCCTGTCATGTACCTGGAAGTTTGGGTTGGCAAAATGGAGTAAGAGAGGGACTTGAAACATCTTGGTGGCTCTCTACTCATGTTGTTACAGTTGTCTTGGTTACAGCTCTCAGGTTTTTTTTTGTGCCATTTCCACATCTTTAGAAAATATGAAAAAATTGAAGTGAAATCAACCTCTTCTCTGGAGAACAAACTTTTATTTCTCTGTCTTGTGAGTTTGCAGTCTTGCAGTTTTGCTCCTCCACCTGTAACATCACTGCCCCTCCACCTGCCATACAGTAGGTTACTAACAAGATTACTTATATAATACAGTGATAGAATACATGTTTAGTATGCTTACTTATATAAAACAGTAGTATTAAACTTACCTTGTGTTTTCACTCTCACTTAAGTCCCTCTCCCTTTGCCATCAATCCAAAATCAGCTGAGCTGCAACATTATACAGACAGGTAATAATCAACAGAATCACAAGGACACAATATGGCTCTGCTAAAAACACTCACTCTTACACGCACCAAAGTTATATTTATCTAATATTTAACTCCCTCCACCCCCGCATACAATCCCGTTTAGATGCCCCTCTTCTATAATTCAACAACGTTGGACGAAATTACATTAAGAGAACGGAATGTACAATTAAAAGGCTGTTCAACGTGTGTTGCTAACTTGCTTCGGTATCCTAGCTTGATCCGTTATCTGTAAACGTTCCCTAAATCTACTAATTTAGGGATAATCCACTGACATCCTTTAATACACATGTTCATTAGAATCAGATGTACTGATAATATCCGCAATATAAATCTTTAAACTTCTTCTTACCTTTAAAAGTCCGTCACGGACGGTCTATTATGCTGCAACTCCACAGTTCTGCTAGCCTTGGCGCTAACTTCCGGGGAACGATTGAGAGGCTCCACGATCCGCCATTGCTGTAAAAAAGTGGTCCATTGGAGTGAACGGAGATGTCGTAACTCTTCTATTATACGGCTCTGGACCATGGCATAGACCCACAGCGGGCGGAACTTGTCATAAAGTCCGCGAAAATAAAGCCCGCCCATTTAGAGGGAAGATATGATTGGTCAATTGTACTGTCATTTGACATTATTCTCTCGTTGAGTTTGGTTGAGTTACTATAGCTGGCCCTCTGTGAATGTAGAGAGGGACCAACAAGCTCTCCCGTCTAACTCGCAGAGACGGCATTTAACCCTTCACATTAACAGAATTAACAGAAACTGAACAGGCAGATTCGAACAGTGGCGAGCCGTGACTTTTATACCTAGGCCCTCTGACCCCCCTTCCCTCGAGAAAAAAGAAGAGATATTACGTCACAGCGTATACTTCAGCGGAATATCAAAACAGCGGACCGGGGTGCAAAACGCATCAATGACAGCGACCCTCTACCACACAAAACAACACCATTTATATAAACACCTATCATGACAGGGCACCCACAGCCAAGTAACAATTACAAATGAATTACGTCGGCATGGCGGCCTACATTGAAAATGACTTTGGCCTACCTTTGATGATAAATCACTGAAACACAAAGTCCATCCTCCTGTCCTTTTGGATGAAGCACTTGATGGCGGGTCATTCAGCTGATCCTTTGCCACTCCAGTTTATCATTGTAACTCAATCTTGAAAATTACTCGGTTAATAATTTTGCAAACGATGTCATCACTATCACTGAAGTGAGCCATCATGAACGAACTTATGCTAATCATAAATCTATCGATCATAAATCTATCGATCATAAATCTATCGATTAGATTTATGATTCAAAATTAATAAAAGTAGGGTAGACATGTGGATATTATCCGGCTGAACAAAACGTGCATTTATCTAACAGGTTCGTTTTCCACAGACCTTATTTCAAGCTATTTTCCAAAATCATATGGAGAAATTCCACTGCTTTCTGTCGAGGGAATCCGAGCGCAGCTTACTTCCGGGTTTTAGGACGCATCACTGCACCCCTTGCATAGACCTCACAGCGGGCGGAACTTGTCATAAAGTCCGCGATAATAAAGCCCGCCCATTTAGAGGGAAGATATGATTGGTCAATACTCTCATTTGACATTACTCTCTCGTTGAGTTACTATAGCTGGCCCTCTGTGAATGTAGAGAGGGACCAACAAGCTCTCCCGTCTTCACAGTAACTTGCAGAGACGGAATTTAACCCTTCACATTCCAACAGAAACTGAACAGGCAGATTCGAAGGATGTATTTATTTGAAATATTATTTTAAATACAATTAAATCAAGTTATTTTGGTAAAACTAATGAAAAATGCAACAACAAAAAAATATTTAAAAAATATTAAAAATAACATTTTATTTTTTTAATGTTTTCAAATATTATTTTTTAGAATATCTTAGGCCCTCACAGAGGGCCTAGAGGGCCCTGACGGCTCGCCACTGGTTGAAGCCTGTTATGATCAATTGTGAGTTAAAACTTTATCTAAAAAGTAAAGCTGATGATGGATTACTGTGGTGGAGTTAAAATAACAATAGCCTATTTCTTTTTGAAATGTGATGGAGTAAAAGGATAGTAACTGTGATTATTCATGTTAAGTAGCCCACAAGTAACTAAAACAATTGCAAGTGCAATAAGAAGCTACAGGAACGTTAATCTACGTCGGTAATATTAACTTTATTGAATACAACATTTACGGTACAAGATTTACATCATACAGCCCATGTAGTATAATATTTTACAAATGATGAATTACAGCAAACATGTGCAATATATCCATTATTACAGCTCCGTGGGATGGCAGTAAGGCGATATGGTCCGTTGTTATTGTGCATCCATGGGTAAAGAGAAACGCATGTAGTGCTGAACACGTAACTTGAACGTGCCGGGCGGCGCGGTCCCGTGGGTTAGATGCACGTTCATAATGCAGAGGGAAATAACTCTCAGAATAACGTTATTAGCACATTTTTACAACTTGAGGAACGAATGTTTTTAATAAGGGCTATACAAGTGTTCATACTGGGTAGTTTATTTAGTTTAAAAAAAATTATCCAACGAGTTACAGACCACTCTTTCCTTTTGTCAATGGGAAAAAGTGTTTCCGGGCCCAGCAACCTAAATGAAGTGTAGTACCGCCGTTTGACCACAACGAATATTCTCATCAGACTCCGGCGCACTTCCTGGGGGCTTGGCCGGAACCAACAATCAGTTTTTACATTAATAAAACTCGATATTTGTTCACTTGAATTTCACTTTGAATTCTTGGATATTCTCAATGGGTGAATAATTAATAATAATTATTATTATTAATAATAAATAATAAAAAAAATAAAAATAAATAACACCGAAGCTTTCTCAGGGTGGGCCAATGAGCCCTATGGGGGCTACGCCACTGGCTTAGGCGAGGAGGATGCTAGTAATGTTTACATTTTGCTCGGTCACAATATCATGATGTCATTATATTAGATGACTGCAGTGCAGACATGTCCTTCATGTTTGTTAATCTGTAAAGCCCACTGAGACAAACATGTTTTGTGATATAAATAAACTTTGATTTGATTTGATTTGAATTGATCTCTTACACACAGAAACAAACCAAAACAATCTAGTTGTATAGGTAACACTTCAGGTAAGAGGAACAATATGCATTTCAACTTTTTGGGGTAGCTACCCCTTTAAATGGTTAAAACACCCAACGTCAGTTCCTCTGCTCTCTTCAAGGTATGTAAACCCAGCCATATGTTAACACATGGATTCACCACCGTCTCTGTGGACATGCTAAATAATTGTTTCCTTCCATGAAGGCCGTCTTTCAAAAAAGACCACTGCTGCTTCATATTAGTTAAATCATACATAGGAAAAGAAAAGGAGGAAATGAAATGTATTCTGCATCTCTGGTTCTCACAATGAGAGGCAGGATGTATGGTCAGTAATCCAATGTGTCCCCTGAGGGCAGGATATTACATAAACTGTCAATAAAAAAGTGATATATGGCTTTAACACAGCTTATAAACTCAACAATCAACAATCAATTTCCAAATCTTAGGCGTAGCAACTTGTACTTCTACATTGATCATTGATGACTTTTACAAATATTAGGCCCTTAAAAGATGCAGGGTAGAGGAATATAACGAATCAACTGCACTCTCATAATGTGTCACATCATGGATGCTGCAGGGCGGAGGACTGTGCAGCCCATACTAAACTGACATGTTGCTTCAGTGAACATGGCAGAAACGAATGCTGGACTGCCAAGCCAAATATACTCATTCACCCTATCAGTTTATGGGTGTAATGGATCCAGTAGGCACACACAGCCCTCCAGTGGCCCTTTTAGATGTTCCCAGCACAAGAAGCCACATGAAGCCAGTGTGCATGTGCGCCGAGGGTCAGGCTTTTTGAGAGAGATGAGGTGTGCACACATTACAACTATTCAAGGCAAGGCACGGCAAGTTTATTTTTATAGCACCTTTCAACACAAGGCAATTCAAGGTGCTTTACAAAAATGAAAGATATTCAGACAAAGGCATTTAAAAACAGTAAAAGATAATAAAAGAAACATTAAAAGAAAGAATACATGAATAAAAAGTACATGAATAAAAAGTTACAGTGCAGTTTAAGATATGAATAGTTCACACAGAAGTTCCACTTTACAGATGAACACAACGGCTCAGTATCAATTAAAAGCAGCGACAAAAAGACAAGTCTTCAGCCTGGATTTAAAAGTAGTAAAAGTTGCAGCGGACCTGCAGGTTTCTGGGAGTTTGTTCCAGATATTTGGAGCATAATAACTGAATGCTGCTTTTCCATGTTTAGTTCTGACTCTGGGGACAGAAAGCTGACCAGTCCCTGAAGACCTGAGAGATCTGGATGGTTCATAATTTAGCAGAAGATCAGAAATGTATTTTGGGCCTAAACCATTCAGTGCTTTATAAACCAGCAGCAGTATTTTGAAATCTATTCTTTGACACACAGGAAGCCAGTGTAAATATTTCAGAACAGGAGTGATTCTGACACATTCAGTCATTGATTTGTTCAATGCACTTACTCAATGTTTTAACTGGAGAATAGTCTCCTGGTTAAATGGTTATGTAAATGTGTGTGTCATCCGCATAGCTATGGTAACTTATTTTGTTGTTTTTCATTATCTGAGCCAGTGGTAGCATGTAAATGTTAAAGAGAAGAGGCCCCAAGATGGAGCCTTGACGAACCCCACATGTCATATTTGTCAACTCAGATTTGTATTTACCTATAGAAACAAAGTTGTTTCTGTCCTTTAAGTAGGATTCAAACCAATTTAGAACTGTTTCAGTCTTCTAGTCGGTCTAGTAATATGTTGCGGTCAACAGTGTCAAACGCAGCACTGAGATCTAATAATACTAACACTGAAGTTCTGCCACTGTCTGTGTTTAAGTGGGTGTCATTGAAGACCTTTACAAGAGCAGTCTCAGTGCTGTGGTTTGGACGAAAGCCTGACTGGAATACATCCAAACAGCTTTTTAAATGCAAGAAATTACTCAACTGTTGAAAGACTACTTTTTCAATGATTTTACCTAGAAACGGGAGGTTTGATATGGGCCTGTAATTGTTCATTACTGAAGCGTCTAGATTATGCTTTTTTAAGAGCGGTTTAATGACTGCAATTTTCAGGGCCTGTGGAAAAACACCTCAGTGAAGAGACTTGTTTACTATATGAAGTAGATCTGAGGCCATGCAACGAAAAACATCTTTGAAAAATCCTGTTGGAATAATATCAAGGCAGCAGGAGGAGGACTTCAGAAGTTGTATAATGTCCTCTAGGTTTTTATCATTAATCTGATGGAATTGTGGCATGGTGTTTGAATTGATTTTAAGTGGACACAGAGACAACACATTTGCTGTACCTGATGCAGAGGCACTGACTGCTTGTCTGATTTTCTGAATTTTGTCAGTGAAGAAGGAGGCAAAATCATTGCACGCCCTGGTGGATAGAAATGCAGAGGCTACTGACACTGGGGGGTTAGTTAGTCTGTCGACGGTAGCAAACAAGGCACGTGCGTTGTTTTTGTTTTTGATAATGATGTCAGAGAAGAAAGACTGTCGTGCCTTTTTCAATTCCAAATTATAAAGGCCAAGTCTCTCTTTATAGATTTCAAAGTGAACCTGGAGATTTGTTTTTCGCCACCTACGTTCAGCTTTTCGACACTCTCTTTTTTCTGTTCTCACGGTCATGGCCTTTCTCCATGGAGATATTTTCTTGCCAGACACTTCCTTTACCTTAGTTGGAGCAATGGCATCTATAACATTTTTAATTTTTTAATTAAAATGATCTACTAGCTCATTTACTGAGATGTTAGCAGGGGCAAGTGTGGAGTAAACATTTCCCTAGTATTTTCAGTTAAATATAGCTTTGTGGTTACCTCTTTTTGCACATTTTTGTGAACAGAAATAGAGCTCTCAAAGAAAACACAGGAATGGTCAGAGAGTGCAACATCAGTCACCACAACCTCAGAGATATTTAGACCCTTTGAGATGATTAAATCCAGAGTGTGCCCCTTATTGTGCGTGGGCTCCGTCACATGCTGAGTCAGTCCATAGCTATCAAGAACACAAAACAGTTCTTTAGCCCCTCTGTCCTGGGGGTTGTCAACATGGATGTTAAAATCACCAACAATGACTAGACGGTCAAAGCCAATATACACTATAGACAGCAGTTTAGTAAAGTCATCAAAAAAGCTTGCACAGTATTTGGGTGGTCTATAGATATTTAGGAACAGAGCTAGAGAGGAGCATTTCAGCTGAAGGGCCACATATTCAAAAGAAGCAAAGTTCCCATAAGATGTCTTCCTGCATTGAAGGGAATCATTGTACAAAATAGCAACTCCACCCCCTTTCTTATGCATTCTTTCCTGACTCATAAAACTTAAGTTGGGAGGGAGATTCAATAAGAACAGCTGCACTGTTATTTTTGTTCAATCCAAGTTTCTGTTAAAAACATAAAATCGAGATTGTGCTCAGTGATAAAATCATTGATTAAAAATGTTTTTCCTGCCAAAGACCTGACATTTAATAAAGCTAGTTTAAGTTTGTTGAACACACTATCAGTCAGGTTTGTTGTAACAAGCTGTGGCTGACATGGAATCACTTCTAAATTTGATAAACTCACACAAATGTTTGAGCACTTCCTGTGTCTAAGCTGATTCACCGCTCTTAATCTATTACCTATCAACACAGATATCGGCAAAGCTACTGGCAGGCAGGGCCCCGGCATGTCCTGGAAAGAGTTGAGTGCCATACGCCCTTGAGCCTGGACTCAGACAACTGAGGACAGAGGAAGAGGGAATAGGCAGGTCTTTATGGGGCAACAGCTGGAATATGGCTGTTACAATAACACCATGTGATGGCAAGGCTGTAACAACATCAGATCAGATTATGTAATATGTATGTACTGCACAAAATGTAATGCATTATTACTTTTTTTTATTTAATAACATCTGCAGTTATAACTTTTCACTGCATGTTGTTATAAAAAGCCTTAACATTTTGAAGTAGATTATTATTAAGTCATTACAAAATGTGAGTAGTTTTTTTTTTCATGAAAATGTTAGAATTAACATGGTAATGAAATAGCAAGCATAACGCATAACAAACATTAAACATTTTAACATTTATGTTTGTTTTATGCATTCAAGCATGAATCATACTGACTCATATTCAAAGTCTTCCAAACATGTATAACAGCTTTTTTTGTTTATATTGACATTGACATTTTTTTTATATCATGTAAGAGCCATTCAGGCACATTATTTTATGGTAGTTAATTATGGTTTGGTGAGCCAATTGAATATTCTTTAATTGAACTTCAATGAGCTGACTAACTATGAATTGTTATTATACTGTTTTTGTAACGTGTTATCTTGCTTATGGATAGCTCTAATTTTATGTTTTGTTATTATTTATAGAAAGCAGATTGTAGTAGCGTGCTCAGGTATAAATGACGCTGCCAGCGTGACACAGCAGGAAGTCTAGAGAGGAAGTTGGAAAAAGTTTTTGACCACACACGTCGGCATTGGGCCACCAGCTGATCCATTGAACCTCCTAATAAAGCACTTGAATGGAACGAGCAAGGTATTTGGATTTCTTGAACATACGGGAGTCAATACTCAAATTCGCCTCCTAGACTAAGTGGCCTTTGAACATTCCTGTTTTGGACAATTGGCCACTACAATCATGCATTTATAATATTCAAGAAGTGACATATTTTGTAATAACCACTGCAGGGAAATGTGTTAGCAGTAGATTAGGACCTAATGTGAGTGTTAATACATTATGAATTGTCAGGCTTCTGAGACTGAAACCAAGAGCAGACGCTGGGACAAGCAGATGGTTGAAAAGGTAATTGATTTTATTGAAACAATCCAGTGGGCTGAGGTAAGTAGTGGTGAGGGGGAAAAGGGATCTGTGGAATGAGAGGGCAGGCTGGTGGAGGAGAAGAATGGACTGGCAGATTCTCCTGGAGAAAGAGGAGGCAGGCAAAATGCAAAAATGGCAAACAAAAATTACACTAAAAAAATACACTCATACCATGCATACATGAGTCAAGGGCGAGGACCCATGACATGAATGGGAAACTGAATAACATTTTGTATTTTTTTTTACTAATGCTTTGTCATTACATAAAGTGTTGTTGCAAAGACTGCACAGGCAGAGAGGCACTTTTTTCAAAGCAATTACATTTTAATTATTTTCACATGTTTTATATCCACTGGTGGAAATGCTGATCATGTCTACTTTTCTTAATCCCTCATGTGAATGAGATGATTTCCTCTGTCAACCAGCCATGTATGGTGCAAACCTCCCTGGCCCTAATTACACTGTAAAATATTACCATAATTTCACAATATTTAGCTGTAATATTTTACAATAAATCACTGTTTTACCACTTTACAGTCTTTACCTGTAATGTTCACAATATAATACTGTAATTTTGAATGTCACAGTGAAATCAATGCAGGCACAGTTAATTACTGTGAATGTACAGGATCAATGATTACCAGGATTTCACAACATGTTACTGTATTATTTCACAGTAAAATACTGTATTCAGACCATCCTCTGATAACACAACAAATTAAGTGATTTTCTTGCTTGTATCGCTCTTGCTTGGCTTTAAATACTAATTTCTTTCTTTGGCACAGGTTTTACTTAAATTGAAAGGGGCACCGCTGCATGTGCCTTAAAATAAATGAGGCAACATATACATCTATGTAAAATTGAAATTGTTGTCTTGGCTTATTGTTTTCAGGTGCATCCTGGGCATTAATCCTGAGACGGACTCGAAAGACAAAAAGAGGCATGGAAATCTAAATGTCAGCACATTCTTCAGAAAAATTGTTGACTTTGAGTGGATGTCTGTGTAGACATGTGTTACGTGCTCCCCTCCTTGTTTTCTTTTCTGGCTCCGCCTCTGCCCAGGTGCACCTGGGCCCCAGGGGCAGACCAGGTGCACCTGGTCTGCCAGTCTGCACCAGGGGCAGACCAGGTGCACCTGGTCTGCCCCTGGCTCCGCCTCTGCCCAGGTGTTCCAAATTCCACTCAGCCGTGTGTATATATAAAGAGAAGCTGGAGGAGAAGGATGTCTCGCCTATCCTAACGCCGGAGACACTGTCCTTAGAATACCTCTTTGCCATTTTGAGCTGTAGGCCATATTTTTGCAGATGTGTTTATGTTTAGCCTGGAGGACCTGGTAGTCCAGTTTTCGCGGCTTTATTTTGTTTCCCATAGGGTTTATATTTGATTTCTGGTTAGGCGGGGGAGTTCTGGGTCCTACGGCCCGTGGTGTGGCTGGCTCGGGTTCCCTCCTTCTGTTTGTTCCTTTTGGCCAGTCCTCCAGACCTCTTTTTGTTTCCCATTTCGCTTGTGTGAGCAAACGGCTGATTATCAATAAATGCTCGTTACCAAGTACCGGTTATTGCGTGTATTCTTTCATGTTGCGGGTCTCAGCACAAGCCACTACCGCGGAGTAGAGGTTGAGGCCGTAACAACATTTCTGTGAGGTATTGCGGGATCTCCTTCTCCTTTTTTCTGTTTGTTTGTCTATCTGTTTGTCTGTCTTCCTGGCTGGGCGTGGTTGACCTACTTTCCGTTTTCCGCCAACTCACCTCCGCTCCTGTTTCTCATCATCACTGATTACCGGTTCGATCATCAGACTTCGCCAGTTCTTCGTATACTCACAGTGGTAAACTCCAGTTCCGGCTGACTAGATTTTCTAGTTCTTTTGTAAACTCTTCCTGTTGGATTTTTTCGTATTCTAATCCTGTTCTCTTTTTTGCCTGTTCCAGAAACTCCACATTCCATTCCGTCCTGCCTGCCACGTCCAGCCCAACCTCGATCTCAGCCCTGCTCCACGTTCTCCCCACTCTGTTCAGAGTTTGCTTTGTCCCCTGCCTGGTTTTTTGTGGACTTATTAAATCCAGTCTTTTTGACACTTCACCTAAGTCTCCGTCCCAGTGTTCTTGCATAGCGGGTTCAAGTTTTGTGTCTCTTTACGAGGAGCTTAACAGAAGAACTGGCCAAAAATGAACCCCGCAGGATCCGGAGCGGATTCTACCCCAATCCTTCATGCCCTGTCAAGTCAGGGCTCCGTCCTGGGTGAACACGAAAAGCTTATCCGAGCGTTGGTTGATAGTAACCGGTCCATGGCTCTTCATGTCTCCGAGTTGGCGTGCCAGATCTCCGCTCTCACTACTTCGACGGTAGTATCTCAGGCCACTCCCAGTCCAGCTCCTTTGCCCTCTCCTCGCCAGAATTTTCCTATCACCGATCCTGAGCCATTTCACGGAGAAGTGGAGAAATGCAGAGATGCAGAGGTTTTTTGTTTCAATGTAACAAGGTTTTTCGTCCTGTTGCATTTGCTGCGGAAGCAACGAGGATCAATTTTGTTTTGGGTTTGCTCCGCGGGAGAGCTTTAACCTGGGCAGAGGCTTTAAACTCTTCGATGGATTTGAGAGCTTCTCTGATCGGTTCTCAGCTGTTTTTGATCATCCCAACTCCTCTGGCTCCGCCGAGAATAAGCTGCTTAGCCTGCAACAAGGAAGCTGGACAGTGGCTGATTACTCCATTGAGTTTCACACACTCGCTGCAGAGGCTCGATGGGACGAGGCGGCTCTCAAGGCGGTGTTTTTGAGAGGATTAAGGGACCAGCTTCGGGACGAATTGGCAGCACGAGACGTTCCAGCGGATCTCTCAGAGCTGATTTCCTTAGTGTCTCGTTTGGACGGTCGTCTGCGGGAGCGGCGAGCTGAGCGGACACGGAGGGATTCACCAGCCTCACTCAGTAAGCCCTCCTACTTTTTCCTCCTACTCTGCTCACTTGGTGTCTAGACCTTCCTCTTTTCCCCCGTCGTCCAGCGTGCGCACCTCTTCTCAGGAGGAGCCCATGCAACTGGGTCGTGCTAGACTTTCTCCGGAGGAGCGTCAGCGCCGGATAGGTGCAGGCCAATGCCTGTATTGTGGAAAGAATGGGTATATCATTCCCAACTGCCCAGTACGGCCAAACTGGGAGGTTCGTCAGTGAGATTGGGATTCCTGACGAGTCCAACGTCTTATTGATTCTGGTGCGGAGGATAGCTTTTTGGACCAGGAGCTAGCTGAACAGCTGGGACTCTGCATGGAGCCTCTAGAGCAGGGGTTCTCAAAGTTTTGATGAGTGAGGGCCAATTTAGGTACCCAATATTGGATTGAGGGCCGCCCAAGAAAAAACGGAACACAAAATAATTCCAAAACAAATCCTTTCTTTATTGTACTAACCAATTACCGCAACTCGCGAGATGCCTAGTTGCCATGCAACCAGTAGTCTAGCAAACTTTCCACAAGCTGTCATTCATAATTTAGGAATGACAACCCAGGGGGCGCAATATTACCATTCTTAAATTCCATTCTAATTCTTACTAGATACAACCATGGAGGATTAAAATATAACACATGCATTTCAGCGTGTCACATTAACTATCACGGGCCGCCAGAAACATTTCCGAGGGCCGCCATTGGCCCGCGGGCCGCACTTTGAGAACCCCTGCTCTAGAGGAACCGTTAACTGCCTATGCTCTAAATGGACAAATCATTTCCTCAGTCACAGCACAGTCACCCCTTGTGACTTTAATCACCTCCGGAAACCACCGTGAACTTATCCAGTTAAAGGTAATATCCTCTCCTTCCACACCTCTGGTTTTGGGTTACCCGTGGCTACGTACTCACAACCCACACATTGATTGGGCTAAGGGAAGGATTATTGAATGGGATCAGCACTGTCTCGCTAACTGCCTGTGTTCTGCCATACCTTCAACTTCTGTTTCCCCAAATCCTGTTGTCTGCTCTGATGCATCTGTAGATTTGACTGGTGTTCCTGCTACTTACCACGACCTGCGTTGGGTCTTCAGCAAAGAGAGGGCTCTCTCTCTTCCTCCCCACCGACCCTACGACTGCCCAATTGATCTGCTCCCTGGAGCTCCTCTACCCTCCAGACGCCTCTACAATCTGTCCCGTCCTGAGAGAGAGGCTATGGAGCTTTATATCACGGACTCTGTGGCTGCTGGTATTATTCGTCCCTCCTCTTCTCCTGTGGGTGCCGGGTTCTTCTTTGTAGGCAAGAAGGATAAGTTACTACGACCTTGCATAGACTTTCGGCGGTTAAACAATATCACGGTCAAGAACAAGTACCCATTACCCCTTCTCACCTCAGCTTTTGAACCTCTCCAAGAGGCAACCCTGTTCACCAAGCTTGACCTTCAAAACGCCTATCATCTGATCCGCATCCGCTAGGAGGATGAATGGAAGACAGCGTTTAACACTCTATTTGGGCCATATTGAATATCTGGTCATGCCTTTTGGTCTCACTAACGCCCCAGCAGTTTTCCAGGCTATGGTCAATGATGTCTTGCGTGACTTCCTTAATCGCTTTGTCTTTGTTTACCTAGACGACATCCTGATTTTCTCCAGGAATCAGGAGGAACACGAGAACCATGTCCGCAGGGTCCTACAGAGACTGCTGGAGAACAAGCTCTATGTTAAGGCGGAGAAGTGTGAGTTCCACCAGAACCGGATCAGCTTCCTGGGCTATATCATCAGCCAGGGCAAGGTGGAGGCAGACCCTGGAAAGATCAAGGCAGTGGTGGAGTGGCCAGTCCCAACTACAAGGAGGGAGCTCCAGAGGTTTCTTGGATTTGCCAACTTTTACCGTCGCTTCATCCGGAACTTCAGTAAGGTAGCTGCACCTCTCTCCAGACTCACCTCCGTCAACATCACGTTCTGTTGGACTCTAGAGGCAAACAGAGCTTTCATCAAACTCAAGTCCTTGTTCACCTCAGTTCCCATCCTTATTCAGCCAGACACAGAGAAGCAGTTTGTTGTGGAGGTGGACGCGTCTGACACTGGAGTAGGAGTAGTTTTGTCTCAGACGGCTGGTCCTGATAACATCCTCCATCCCTGTGCTTTTTGTTCACGTCGCCTCTCTCTTGCGGAGCACAATTATGATGTTGGTAACAGGGAGCTTCTGGCTCGAAGGCAGCAAGCAGCCTTTCCTGGTCTGGACGGACCAGAAGAATCTCTCCTACATCCAGTCTGCGAAGCGACTGAACTCCCGACAGGCCAGGTGGGCTCGGTTCTTCTGTCGCTTCGACTTTTGCCTCACCTTCCGCCCTGACTCCAGGAATGTAAAACCCGATGCTCTGTCTAGGCTATACTCTCCTGACTCTCCCGAGCCTCCAGATGCTTCAATGTTTCCCAAGAGTTGTGTAGTAGGCGCCCTCTCTTGGGAGATTAATAATACCATCCTGGAGGCATTGAGAGAGCAACCAGACCCAGGCAATGGTCCTCCGAACCGTTGGTTTGTTCCTGATGCTGCCCGCTCCAAGGTTCTACAGTGGGTCCACAATTCCCGGTTCTCAATCCATCCCAGAGTAAACCGCACTCTTTCTTTCCTGAAGAGACATTTCTGGTGGCCAACGATCAACAGGGACACTCTGGAGTATGTTTCTGCCTGTCCCACGTGTGCTAGGAGTATGTCCTCCCACCAGTCTCCTGCAGGGTTGCTCCAGCCCCTTCCTATCCCTAGTCGTCCCTGGTCACACATCGCACTGGATTTTGTTACCGGCCTGCCCCCCTCCCAGGGCAACACCACAATCCTCACTGTAGTAGACCGGTTTTCCAAGTCGGCTCACTTCGTTGCTCTTCCAAAACTCCCGTCAGCCCTGGAGACCTCCCAACTCCTCACAGAACATGTTTTCCGGTTACATGGTATCCCTTCCGACATTGTCTCAGACCGCGGTCCCCAGTTCACCTTTCGAGTTTGGAAGGAGTTTTGTCAATCCCTGGGAGCCTCAGTCAGCCTGACTTCTGGATATCACCCCCAATCAAACGGCCAAAGTGTCTTCGGCCATCCTAAACTGAACAAATATTTGTTTCTCCGAATCAAAGGGGAAAATTACAAAAGCATTGCACACAACTTAAACCAATCAATGTTGTGTAATCAACAAGGATAATCTGGTATTTTTTAGTTGATGAGTAGTGCAGATAGCACTGTAAAATCAATCGACAGTAAGGAGAATACTTACTTCCGGGGTAAAATCCTCCGTTATCCAATGGGAATGGATGCTCACATTGCTCTCCGTAATACAATAAAGGGGACATGATCAAATCGGAATATAATGTTCTTTTAAAAAACGTTAACTAAAGGGAACAATCTATTGGACACAGCAGAAGCTCTGGCCTTCCTTAAAAACTAACTAATCTAATAAAAATCACAGTTGTATTACACACAATGCACTGTTTTTTGAGAACAAAAATGCGTAACTAATGCACCATAATACATTCTGACGAAAAATTTAAATTATTATGAGTACAAATAAAATAAAAGAAGCCTCCCGTGAGTTACTACAAGCTATAAAGTAGATTTAAAAAAACGTTTTATAGAATAAAAGCTCACTGCAGGATGTTGTAGAAATGCGTGTGTGCACCACAACAAAAGAGCCTCATTCACTTTACATTGGGGTTGTTTGCGTGGTGCAGACACGTAAATGTAACAAAGTTCGTGAGTCCACCACGCAATGCGGTGTTAAAGAGTCGTGGTGGAGTCACACATTCTGGTGAGATCAGGTTGCAACAATCGGGTTCTTTTTGGAACCAGTGGAGTCGCCCCCTGGCGGTTTTTAGAAATAATGCAGTTTTAAGGCACTTAGGATTGACTTCACCTTCAGCCCTGGAGAAACCCTGAAAGCTCTGGAAAAAGCATGTAAATGGACCCTGAATTGGGATTGTTTCATAAAAAAAAGAGTTTACTTTTGCACAATTATTGTTGCTTTTTTTCTGAAAACCTGTATTTTAGCCTTTCCTCTTAGCCTTTTTCTTCTTTCTTACATATTTTTTACTTGCAAATTAAGTGTGAATGGTACGTGCACCATTTTTCAAACTTTTCTTAAAATAGAAATGTAGGAGCCCAAATGAACATTGATGTAGGTTTTCCTTGCTGTAATAATTTGTGGATGTTCATACTGTGTCAATATCTGTCTGTTTGCCTGTTTTATTTTGAAAGGTGTTCACCCTCTGTCTTTTGTCTGTGTGGCTTCCTGTCTCTGTGTTTTCCCTCCTGTCTGATCACTGATTCTGTTCACCTGGTGCCCTTGTGTTTTTCCTGTCCTGCCCAGCTGTGTCTTATCCTCTGATTTGTTCTGCATGGATTTAAGTTCTGGGTTGCGTTCCGATAATCCAAAAATTAGCTCCTAAATTCTAACCCTATCACCTATTCCTTGACCTCTGAGTGAAACGTCACGGGGTTAAGGGATAGTGGACAGGAGAATTCAAAAGGACTTAGAGAATCCGAATGCACTTTCACTATCCGACGTGTTTATGATGCGCCAGCGGACGTCATGAATGTGTGTCTGCTGCTGTGGGGAAACTATGGAAACTACAGTGTTCTATACAGCGGACTACAACATGGATGTTTAATAAGAAGGAGGGACTACTGTAAACTCATCTAGAGACTCTGCACCGTGCTCTGATGCTGTTGTTTTATGCTTTATGAACGTGGACAACAGAGAAACATATTATTCATGACCAAAGTTGGATTTGAAATAAAAAAGGAAAGTGAAACTTATGCTCGTCGTCACCCTCTCCCTCCGGTCCACATTAATACCAATGATCCCAATACGTATGATTGTATGAACTATGAAAAGATCTTAAAATAAATACAAATGTTAGTCCTTAACATCTATCACTGTGTATATCACCATTCAAACATCTTTTAAAAGTTGAACAAACTCCACACAGCTCAGTATAGACTGAAATGTTCACTTTATTTGATAATTTCAGTAAAAACTAACGTTCATATTTCTCTTTTTGATTAATACTGATGAACGTTCAAAACAAAGCACTTTGGCAACTTACCACATACGTTTTAAAATGCTTAATAAGCACCGTAACTTTCATGATATAATTTCTCCGTCATAATCGGTTGTTTTCGTGAACGGCCGACTGTTGAGTGAAGGCAAATGCTGCGGCTGCAATGCATTGTGGGGCAGCATTTTCTCCTCTCCTTTCGTCAAGGGAGGTCCAGTGGTTCCTAAGCTAAAGGAGGTTATAAAGGAAGTTTGAAACCTCCTTTGCTATCATTTGAAGAATTGGAACGGCACTTAACATGGCTGCCACTGACGTACTTCCGGGTCATTTCACTTGGTTAGGAAGGTTCCTAAGCTAAATGGACTATTGGAACCAAATCCTGGTTTTCTGTGGTTTCTTTGAGTTTAATAAGAAGTGTTCTGGTCTCTGTATATCCAGTCAACCTTGAATACATTTAATTTTCTGTTCAAACCATTGTCTCTCTTCACTTGGGTCCAACGTGCTCTGCTCACCCATGAGATACTGGTCAGGAAGTTATACTTTCCTAACATGTTTTCAATGGAAGTGAGGGGAAACAAAATTAACAGTCCTAGAATTTAGTAAAAATAGTGCTCTTATTACCAGACGTACATTTTTCCACTTCAATATTCTGAGTTCAAAAATGTCTTTTGTGTTTCCCAATCATAATGAATCACCCACTTTTTGGCATGGAAGGGATCAAATATAAGAGGTTTTCACAGCTTAACGATGATTCAGTTAGCAAAAATACTGGCATCAGTCTCCTGACAAAAACTGAGGTCAAGATAGTGACACACAAAAGATTTCAAATGAACCAAATTATGAAACCTTAATGTAGCTTTTTATGAGAAAAATAATCATAAAGGACGTCACATGTCCAAGTCTGGGTAGATTAAAGATGGATGAGGAAACAGTGTCAGCAGACGGGGGCTCGGTGCCAAAGGTGTCCGCTGCTCAGGTGTCGGCGGCTGGCCGTGTGAAGAGAGCAGAGAACAGGAGATCAACAGCCTGGAGGTATCAGATCGCCTGGTGGAAAGAGACATTCAGCTGCTTAGCCGGTCAAGACAACAGGTAAGATCTCTGTCCTGTCAGGGTTTGATGGGAAAATGGTGACTGGGGGGGAAATAAAAAACACCATATTAAAGGTATTTATCAGACAGCAGTACTAAGAATTGCTATTTTAGTTTGTCACAGAATAGTTTTAGTTTTAAATAACATTTAAAACATGTTTAAAGTGGTGGGTACTATACATTGTTCTTTACTTTGCTTGAATATTTTCATTATCCACTATTTTAAACTTTAAAGAAAATATGTTAATGTTTTTCTACTCCACAAAATGTTACAGACAGATAACTTCAGGATGAGAATGTATTTACACAACTTTTAAGGTATAACATAAATAACATTTGTCAAACTAAAGGATTACAATACTTCATATGCACTCATTTATCATTCCTTATATTTTTTATGCATCTTTGTGCTGATCTTTTCGTAATTTTATTTCAGTAAAATCTTTAGTGCATCACAGGCTACTTCTTTTACTTAAGTGAACGTTCTGAATACTTTATTGGAAATGAAAAAGGTGAGTGATAAATTGTACAAAGGCAATATGAATGACATTTGGTCCCACTGAATACATCAACACATGGCAACTATTTGTTGTTTCTTTTCCACATTTTTGTTGTGCTGATGCTCTGGGAGAAACTTCAATAGGTTGTTCTCTTTCCAGCCACTAACGGGTGCAAGGAAGGTTATGGTGGGTATGGTTACTGCAGTAAAGTGATTATCTGAGAAACTTCAAAGCCTTCTTCATCACAAGTCCCATATTTCTGGAATTTGACCATCTGAGGCTAACTCATGCATACAGGGGCTTCTGATCCCAGGTCTGCTGTCTGCCGGCAGCCTCCTCTGCAGCCCAGCAGATGACACTGCCGTGTACGAAGTGATTATGTTACAGATACGTCACTGACAGGCTGTCTGCAAACAAAGGAGGTTTGTAAGTTAACAGTGGGGAAACTAAATTATTGGTGTTAAGACATAATTAATTTCCACTTGTACACTCAGTAGTTTAACCAGTTCATACCGGCATCCTCAGGCAGCATTAGGTCAAATCATATATTTAAAAGCATGAAATGGTGTATTTTAAGAGCTGTGTGTTCAAATATATACTTTCTTTTTCTTTATCCTTAGTAATCAATGAGAAGAACTAGAAGAAACAGCCAGAGTCTCCTCCAGGATCTCTTTTATAGAGGGGTCCACGGGGGAGATAGAGATACCCCTGTAAGTGTCTGACTCAAGTTTATTATGAACCATGTCTCACTTACTTTTAGCTTCTCTAAGGGTTGTTTCACTTTCAGATCCCAGCTCAGCCCGGGAGAGATGCTAAAATGATTCACTCCATCGCTAGCCTGATCAGAGCGAAGAGCAAACTCCTCGTCCTCGAGAACCCTGACACTGTGGAGATCTACAAGGTAGGCTTTCAGCTTTTTCACAGATAATGAGTTTTTATGACCACAAATGCTTTCAAAATGTTAGTTTGTTCTTTTCTAATTACGAAGATGTTTGATTTTATTGTCATGTTATCTATATTTATGTATTTTGTTCAACTATTATGATTTATTTCATTTATTTATCATTATTCATTTCAACAAGTTAATGTTACGGTATCAGCAATAACTATACTTTCAATGTCCTCTTGCCATGATATAAAGCGATTTACGTGAATTAATTACTTTCAATATGTTTTTTGTGCTGTTAAAGAAGGTTATAGGGTTTACATTAAGATCAAAATATGATGTGAGATGGATTCACCCCTTTATCATTTGTTGTACCCTTAAAAGCTGGATGATGCAACAACCCGTCCGAGCAGAACAGGTAAAGGCGATGTTTACCTGCCAGCCATCACAACGAAGGCATCGAGTCTAAGTTCACTCAGAGGGACGCTGAGTCAGTCCTGTCCTTACCTGTACGACAAAAGAAGAGGGTCTTTCTCGTCGGTTAACTCTCAGAGGACTGGGGATCACCCCAAAAAACAGGTAATCTCACATCTGTTAAAGTTCAATTAAATCAAACCTAATTCAAAGTCAACCCTTTTGGTCTTTCCACTGTCTTCTTCCAACATATTAGAATAACCTAAAGGCACAAAAAGAGGCCAAGAAATCCAACGTGACTGTGACAATGACCTACCTGGGACAAGGTCGTCGGGGGTCAGTGTTGGGGTCAACTCAAGATGAGCTGAAAGTACTCCAGCAGGTCAACGGAGGGGAAAACATCTGTGTCTTCAAAGGCGTGGTGACTCCCGGAGGTAGGAGCTGTCAAATATGTGCCTGTATTGCTAGAATGGCTTTCAAATGTGCTCAAAATAGTATTTAGTGTCATAGGTGAGTGTAATTGGAAGTGTTATCCACCTTTACATGTTGAAACATTGTGAAATGGGTGGTGAGGATATTTGCCTGAGGCAGTTGAAGTAGTGTGAAAGAAGAACTGAGGGCTGATGTTTGACCTGATAAACTAAGTCAGTAGACAAGACTATAACATATTTGTTGCTGCTACATCACGATACACACTGTACAGCTATCACTTGGTGTCAGGCAGATGTAATAGAAAGATGTTTTGTATTTCTGCTGGAAGTGTGTGTGCGCGATCTGATAACATAATCTTCTGTAGCTTTGTGAGATGAAGGAATAAAACAAAGCAAGTGTCTATAGTATTCAACAAAGCTTTTTTATGACGTCATATTTACTTTTCATTGATTTGTATTGCATTAATAATTCCTGGTTCACAATGATGTGGATTACCAAATAAACTGACCGTCCAGGGTCCCAAGCCAAAATACTTTCAACATCAGATATTTTATGTCCTTGCTGCTACAAAGCCAATTGTCATAAAACACCATGAGCTTAGAACAAAAGGAACACCCTTTCTAAACCTTTTGACCTTCATGTCAACACAAGCCAAGCAAAGAAAGTCAGATAACCACAAGGGATCTGTTAGAACAATCAAACACAATCATCTTCAACCTTCAAATGTTTCATAACATTTTCTCCTTATGTTTCCCAGAGCAGTTCCAGTTCATCTCTCAGAGGCACAGAGGCTTCCCCTTCAGTGCTACGTTGTACGTTAACGGCATCATGGTGGCCAGAATCAGTTCCTGCTGCGAGTACCGCTACGCTCCCGGCTTCCAGCAGGGCAGGAAGAGCTGCTTCAGACTGGCCTGGCTGGCTGGTGGGCTGCCCTGCTACAGGTCAGATTTCAAACTCTGGCAGCATTTCATTGGCAGAATATTCGAAAATTAGCTCCAGTCAAAACCAATCGGGTAAACCCATTGCTCTGCAGATCTGATGTATTGTTGGCTGCCAAAGGAGGATGCATATTGCATGACATGAGGGGATAGTGTTGGTGTTGGTACATGGGAGGGAATGTGAGTCATAATGAAAGCATCTTTTCCATCTTTTTCAGATGTACAAGTCTCCGAAACAAATACAGCTCCTGCCAGCAGTTGAACAACAGCACAAAGGAGAACTTGATTCTCCCTATAGAGCAGAGCCCTGGCAATGGTACATAGCCTGGAAATGATTGTCCCAATTTTCCATTACTTCCTAAAGCTTATTCATCAAAAATGTTTCAGGCCCAGTCCTTCATTTCAATGGATTGGTTTAAAGACAAACTATCCCACAAAGCATTTATTTTTTCTCTCTTTTATTTTGTGTCTCCAATGCAGGCTCTGCAGAGTCATGTCCATCATCACCTCTGTTTATCCCAGCCAAACCAGAGAAGAAATTATCAAGGAGGACGAGAAAACACATCAAGGACGGAGGTGGTGGATCTACAGACAGCGAAGACCCCGCTGTAGCAGGGATTAAAGAGACCTCCAAGAAGAAACGACGAAAGGGTCAAACTAATCAGAAAGAGAGCAAAGGCAAGACAGCTAGAAATAAAATGGAAGAGGAAAGAGACAGCAAGGGCTCAGAGGTCTCGCAGAGGTCAACGGCGACAGTAAAATGTGAAGAACAAGCATTGAATCCAAGACATGAACAGATACAGAAGAAAACAACCGGCGATGTCATGGCGCTGCAGACAGAGAAGCTGACATTAAACAAGACAAGCAAAGTTCTTTGTAAGCACAGTTCTTATTTCAGCTGCTTTTATTCCATCTGTATGTGGTATTTCCATGTAATGTTTCTCGTCGGCTGAAAACATAATTAAGGAACAAGACATTTTCTTTGCTCAGATTCATTGCAGGATGAGGAAGCGCTGACTAAGCGGAATGGAGAGAAACAGAAGGAGCTGGGATCAAATGGGAAAAACAGAGACGGGGAAAGACTGAAGGACTTCTATAAAGAATGTGTGGAAATGAGCACCGCGCTGGAGAAGGGCCCGAACAAACACAACTGGTTCAAGGCAAACAGTGAGTAAAAAACTGCAGCATGGAAATCCCTCTGGAGTGCTGCTACTGATTTATGTAATACACTTAGAACCAAATTGTTGAATTTGCTTAATAAGTGATGCATTGATCAATGTGTGCTTGCAGGAAGATATACAACATGTGGGACAGGTTAGAGCTGGGCGATGTGAAGAAAATACTAATATCACAATATCTTTGATATTGATATCCTGTCAGTATTGCAGTGTTGATCGTTGATGCTTTAACAAAATGTTATCATTATGTGAATTTTGATAAATAATCACAATTAAAATAGATATAACGTCTAAGATTGAAAAGGCAATTAACATGAATCATTTAATTCTGGTACATTTTGAAAATGACATCACTTTACTGTAATGCAGCTTTAAAACCAGGACAAGCCAAACCTATACTATAATATCCAAAATCTAACACAATATCTAGTCTCTTATCATGATATCAATATAATATTGATATCTTGCCCAGCCCTAGGAGAGGTTATTCATCTTTTTGTTTCACATGCACGTGCCTGCTGTTTAAATAGTCCGCAGATCTGTTTCCTCTATTGAACATGAATGCTCAAATTGAATATGAGATTTTGTTATTACATTCTCACACCAACACTGGTTATTAATATCGATGTGTGCACTTGGCAATAGGAGAGAAAGTTTGATTACGCCTGAGTTGTTTTTGTTCCTCTTTAATGCCAAGTCCTGGAGAGGTGCCGCCTTCAGAAGAGCCTGTCATCGTTCCCTGGAGCGGCAGGCTCAGATGTGGAGCGCAGTGCAGAAAGTGACACGGTCCTGCAGCCTGATGGAGAGCCAGAGGAAGAAGAGGACACGGCCAGCCAGAGTGCTGGCAGAGAAGAGCCTGTTAGAGAACAAGACCTGCAGGCGCAGGTGTGTGTACGACACAAACTACTGTGGTGAATCTGTGTTCTTGCCAGAAAAAGCTATTGGCATTAAATCACCCGAATGGGAGCCAAATGACCCCATTCCTGCATTATGCAGCAGCGTGCATACATGTTCGTTAGAACTGGTGATCGAAGTGCCAAATGTTCCGTTAGTGTGAAGTAGTTACAGGCAATATTTTTGAATGATGGTCACTGAGGTGTCACCCTTATGTGATAAAACTGAAAAAGTGGAAATTCAAGATGTTATTCGTTTATATATTAAAGCAGTTTCAAAGGGATAGCCAAGTATATCAGTGTCAGTATTTTAGATATGTTTTTTTATTTAAAAAAAATCTAATCTATGACAATTACAGGAAGGGCCTTTACCTCGTTAGCATGCATCATTTAACATTGTAACAAAATAACCATTATTTGGAGGTTAACACACATAGTGGTAACAAATGGTCACTGAGTTTTATCTGGGACAGGCAGGCGTTTTCCCATCATGATGAAAAACCTTCCAATAGCCGCTAAAAAATTCCTCAAGGTCTAGCAGAGTGGCATGGTGGAGGTGGCCGACAGCCAGACCATATGTCTCTCTGTATTCTCGGCCCGTCTTTATGTTTAGAAAACCTCCAGCACCTGCCCCGCTCACATCTCACTCTTGGCCACATTTTGGAGTTATGCTGCTCTCACACTCAAACTATAAACTACTTAAAGGGGCCCATTTTTCAATCACTTTTTTATTCCAAAGGCCTAAGACAGTCCAAAAATATAAATACACATGAGCAAGCTTCCCTATAGGCCTACATGATGAATTGTGAAAAGATGATATGAATAACACTAAGAGGACACAGGGGAATGTATGTAGAAATGTTCTGTTCCAGAGCTGATAACACAACAATAGGAAACTGCTCAATTGGTTATAACAAGAAAAAAAACATTCTGCGAGTCTCCTGATGACATCACACGTTTCAGACTTCACTGGTTTCTGGCTTACTCTCACACACATTGATTCAACTTTCCTTGGCCATGAAATCAATGTAATGGAATTCTTATTTTTCATCATATTCTCCTTTTAAGTTTTCCAATGATATTCTTGGGATCATGATGCAAAATGGATGTATCCTACAAAACTTTCTGCCTGGCAAATTAGATAAACTAGAATCTCAATAATGTACTTGCATTTATTGGTGATCCTTGCAACATCATGTGGTAGCCCATAAGCCAGCAAGGTCATGCAATAGAAAATATATTTCTATTTCATCCTTACTGACCGCCAGAGGCGGTGCTTTAGCACTGGATATCTTCCGTCTTGCGCATGCGTAGGTCGAATATTTATATCAACAAAGTCACGTGTGACCTCGTATGACCCCGGAAGGCATAAGTTCTGGTGTTGTCAACGAGTTCAGTCCTTTTTCATCTTCTCGCTGCGCAGGTTACTACTTTTTGAGTAGAAGCCAAGCTAGCTTATTGAAAATTAAGATTCTAGCTCATCGCTACCTGTAGCATTGTGACCGTCTCGATCGGAGCTGCGGGCTAGGAAAACGCTCGCCCTCCAAAGGCTGCGACGAGCTAGCTGTCCGCCCTCCCAAGGGAGGGGACTGCGGTGTTCACCGCTCGGACCCTAGGAGCTCCGGACCGGTCAAAAGCAGACGCTCCTGCACGTCAGCCGGTGAGATCGCTACCATTTATCGCTGATTGTGCTATCTATTCTCAAGCTAATGAGATAACTGTGTACAAGTTAGCCGGGGGCTCTCGCTAATTTGTTACTGCGCTAGTGAAGGGAGCGTCTCCGCCCCCCTCTTAAGGCCCGTCCACACAGCGGCGTGCGTTGAGGCTTCCAACGCCTCGACGGAGGCGTCAGCCAATGAAATCCCGTTTATGCAAATCTGCCAGTACAGCGCTAGCCAATCAAACCGGGTGTATGCTGGGAGAGACTACGCAGGTCTTTTCCTCATATTCCAAAAAATGGAGGAGAAATTAATTATAGCGGTAGTGAATCACCCGGTGCTGTATGATCAGTCTCTGTTCATTTACCGGGATACAAACCGGAGGAGCGAGGCATGGAGGGACGTGGCAGAGACAGTGGGTGGAACTGGTAGGTTTTCGCCAGTTTGGGGAGTTTATATTATATATGATATTCTGAACAAACTGTGCTGTTGTATTAGCTGTAACGTGTCTCTACTGTAGGCTAGTTTTATTATATGTACAGCACTTTGGCTCGACCAAAAATCGTTTATAAATGTTTATAAATGTGCTATATAAATAAAACTTGATTTGATATATCCATTTTAACATTGAATGGACAGCTTGCAGGCATAGACAGTATATTTAGCCAGCATGGAATGTAGCATAAAATAGCACCATAGACATTAATGTCATAAATGTTCATCATATAAAGTGTGAATGTAAAACCTTTTATGCAATTGACAGTGATAAAGGGATTTGCTTTTCATTAATGTAGGCATAATTTAGTCAATTCTTCAAGTAGTTCAACAAATTAACTTTATTATTTCATTTCATTAGAGGAATTGTGCAGGACAAGGTGGAAGTCTCTGAGGGACAGGTTCCGGAAGGAGAAAGCTAGGGAGAAGGAGGCAAAAAGAAGCGGGGCAGGGTCGTCAGGGGGATATAAGCCCTGGCGTTTCACGGCAGTGATGGGTTTTTTAACCCCATTTCTCATTGACCGTGAGACGTCCAGCAATATCCCCCGGCAAACCCTGCCTCCACCCCCCTGTACTACTCCTGACCCCAGCCAGGTGCCAGAGGATGAGAGCCAAAGCCAGCTAGATGAAAGCCTTGGTGAGACTCAGCCAGCCAGCAGCCAGCAAGCTGAGGCAGGGCAGGCAGGAGAGGAGGAGGAGGATAATGTTGAGGGCCGGGGAAAAAGGAGAAGGGGAAGGGAGATGTCCGCCTTTGAGAAAGGGTTGCTGTCAGCCATCGCTCCTGTTCTCTCCATGTCACTACCTCAACCTCGTCCAGTGGTGGAGGAGGACGAGCACGAGTTGTTTCTCCGGGGCCTCTTGCCTTCATTGCGAAGGATGTCCATGGCAAAGAAAATAAGGCTGAAATTTGCCATTCATAAGGCATTTTTTGAAGCAGAGCAGGAGGAAGACTGATTAATCTTTTTTTTTTTGTTATTTACAGCCATACTGATCCACACTACATGTTTTACACTCATCACTGCACTCACTTCACTCACAATATTACATATACATTATTATAAATAAAAGTTATTTAAAGTATGTTATGGCTATACTGTGTCTTCACTTGTTCATGTCGTTTGTCAGTTACAACATACGCAAGATACAGAAGCTTAATGTATGTCGATGTATAATGTGCTGTCTTCTGTATAATTGTTCATGTGAAAACCTGTTGAAATCACGAGTGGTTTATCAGTAAAAACAGTACATCATCCAGGCGGAGCTCTTGGACCAGAACGTGGTATTCCCCCCGTTGCAGACGTTTTCTGAGTATCGGATGTACCCAACAGCGACGCCACCCTTGCTACTACACTTGCCCGTGCTACCCTTGCTACAAAACCGGCATCCATTTTGGCAATAGTGGAGAAGAACCAGGCTTTTCCTTTTTTGCTATGTCGGGGGCGGGAGATTCATGTGATTGGTTGTTGGTCACGTTGAGTCCCCAAGCTTCAGACACGCCCACTGCCAAGTGTCAACCCACGCCGCTGTGTGGATGGGCCGTTACTGTATACATTTGGTTCCTTGCCTGTTCTATCGTCCAGTTAGCTGAGTGTTTTCGTTCAAGCTAACTGTTACGGCGCTAGTGAAGGGAGCGTCTCCGCCCCCCTCTCACCGCATACATTTGTTTCCTTACCTGTTCTATCGTCCAGTTAGCTGAGTGTTCTCGCTCAAGCTAACTGTTACGGCGCTAGTGAGGAGAGTGTCTTCGCTCCCCTCTCACAGCTCACAATTAGTTCCTGTTCTATCCCCAGTTAGCAGAGTGCTCTCGCTCAAAGCTAACTTGCTACAGCGCTAGTGAGGAGAGTGTCTTCGCTCCCCTCTCACGGCACACAATTGGTTATTTTATTTAATCGTTTATTTGACAGGGACATGCACTGTAATAAACACTTAAGACATTTAAATATGTCAAGCGTAACAGTGCCAGATTTAGCTTTGAGCTACTTTCCATTCCCTCACATAAAACATTTAAGGAAATTACATTTTACAAACATGGTAAAAAAACAAAATACATGATATGCAAGGAGTGGCAACGACATATAAAGTGCATCCATCCTCCAGTTAACTGAGTGCTCTCGCTCAAAGTTAACTTGATACAGCGCTAGTGAAGAGTGTTTCCGCTCCCCTCTCCCTGCACACAGTTGGTTCCTGTTCCATCCTCCAGTTAACTGAGTGCTCTCGCTCAAAGTTAAAGGTGACCTATCATGCAAAATGCACTTTTGTACGTCTTTTATACATGAATATGTGTCCCCGGTGTTCCAGGGAACTCACCAAGTGTCAGAAAACACAACCCTCTCTATGTTCCTCTATACCCAAATCTCTTAAAAAGGGGCTGCAACAGATATGATACAGACTGATCCAGATTTGAACACTTCTATGACGGTTTCCGCTCCCCTCTCACTGCACACAGTTGGTTTAATGCCCGTTCCATCCTTCAGTTAGCAGAGTGCTCTCGCTTAGGCTAACTCGCTACGGCGCTAGTGGAGAGAGTATTCTCGCTCTCCTCTCACGGCATAAAACCATTAACTGACTTCATTGTTCTCACCCCAGTTAGCAGAGTGCTCACGCTCAAGCTAACTACTATTGTGCTCACTCCCCTCCACTGCATATTTGTTTCCTGGCCCAGTTATTTACAGTCAGCTGAGTCTAACGGCTCTAACACCTGTATGGCTCCTCTTTAACCAGAGGATGGCGATGACCTTTGCCCCTCTTGTCTTGGCCTCGAGCATCTGAGGGAGGGCCTTTCGGAGGACCCATGCATGAATTGCACCATCATGGCTCGTGCGGTAGGAGCTGCTAGACTAGCCGAGGTTGAACTACTGACTGAGGGTGGCCTTCCCCCTGCACAGTCGACTCTGCACAGCCCAACCTACCCATCCTAGGCGTTGGGCCGCAGAGGCTGCGGGTGCACCGCCCAAGAAGAGGACTAAGCCTGATAGGCTGTCCTCCAGGGTGGACCTACTCACTACTGAGCTAGCCCAGATTAAGTCACTCCTCTTGGCTCTCCATTCTGGTGCCCGTGCAGAGCACGCCGCTGCCCACCTGTGGCTGAGCTGGTTCTAGATGACGATGTGTTCTCGATGGCAGCTTCAGCCACTCAATTTGATGAGTATGACGGGGAGAGCCCATCCCATGCTTCTGGGCCTGGCTCCTGTACCTCAGCTCATGGTCCCTCGGAGGAGGCAGATGACGGCTCCATGGGTACCGTCATTCGCATGGCACTGGCTCACCAGCAGCTGGATGCGCAGCAGCCCGAAAGAGCGCCTGCCAGTGTGTTCTTTAGGCGCACTCTTCGCAACCTTTACTGTTCCTCCCTCTTGTGAGTATCTGAGGGAGTTACATGCATGCTGGAGGACACTAAGGCTCTTTACAGTCTTGCGTCCGATGGCCGAGCCCTGGCAGCCAGGCAGGATGCGGCAAGAGTTGGCTTTGACCACACACCGGCTGTTGAGCCTACCATTGCTTCCCTCATAGTTTCCCCTAACGAAGCTCTGAGGTCGGAGGCCAGGTGACCTCGACTCCAATGTCGGGTCACTGATTACCTCCTCACTAAGGCTTACGATGCAGCGCATTGGCCGTATAGGCAATTCCCTCTCTCACCTCATGCTCGCCCTCTCAGCTTCCCCGCAGCAGGATGCTCTTAGCGCTTCCTCTACCAGCCTCAGTGACGCCTCATTACAGGCGTTCGCTCTGATGTCTAGAGAGCTTGGGCCCCTGATGTCCACTCTCGTCCAGACTCGTCGCCAGGTTTGGCTGACACAGTCACCCTTATCAGAGACATATAGGACTCTCCGTCCACCGGCTCACCCCGGTGCCCGCCATGGGCCTCAGCGCCCCACGAGGGGGCTGGCCCGCTACGGTCCTGTTAACTCGCCCCCAAGGCAGCCTCGGTATCCGGTGCCTAACCGTCGCCCCCCCAGAGCCAGAGGCCGGGGGGCAAGGTACTGAGGGTCTGGGGCCGGCTGTTGGTTATCTCTCCCAGCAGCAGCTCAACTACCGGGTAGCTCAAGCTTCAGACCCCTGGGTGGTTTCCACCTAACCCAAGGGTACAAGCTTCAGTTCCGACGCTGGCCCCCAGTATTCAGCCGGGTCAAGATGACCACCATAAGCGACCTGGCAAAAGAAATCGCCCTAAATCAGGAGCTGTCAGTTTTTCCTTGCCAAGGGTGCAATCAAGCCTGTGGACCCCATGGCTTCTACTCGACCTATTTCCTGGTAAGGAAGAAAGGCGGTGGACTTCGCCCAATCCTCGATCTTAGGGGACTCAACAAGTTCCTAAAGATTTTACCTTTCCATGTGCTGAGCACAGCGGATGTTCTTCGTACCGTGGCCAGGGGGAATGGTTCACATCCGTCGACTTGAAGGACGCTTATTTTCATGTGCCTATTGTGCCTCATCACAGACTGTTTCTTCGCTTTGCCTTCAGAGGCCGTCATTTCCAGTTCAGGGTGTTCCATTCGGACTCTCCCTCTCCTTAGACGACTGGTTAATCTGTGCACCATCCCGGTTACAGACGATCCAGGACACGGCTCTCCTTCTCTCTCATGTCGCCCGGCTAGGCCTCATGGTGAACATGGAGAAGAGTTGTCTGAACCCCTCTCAGAGCCTAACCTTCATTGGGGTGGCTCTGGACACAGTCACTCAACCAGCGAAAGCAGTGTTCTCGCCCCCACTCCTGGTAGACGTGATGCTTTATTCTAGCAGCAGCCGACTGGATAGGCTGTCCTGCTGAAACTTCTTTTTTTTTCCAGCTAGGTGAAGGCAGTGCTCTCGCTCCCGCTCCCTCTGCTGGTAACATGGGTGTAGTTACATACCTTTTGTGTTCGGCGAGTAGGAGCGTTGCTCTACTCTTTCCGTTCAGCAGGTAGCTGGTGAAGGCTGTGTTCTCGCACCCCGCTCCCGCCTACGCTGCATCTGGCATTCGTTATTAACTCAACCAGTGAGCGCGGTGTTCTCGCCCCCGCTCCTGGTAGACGCACTGCTTCATTCTAGCAGCAGCTGCCTGGCTAAACTGCCCTGTTAAATGTCCTTATCTAATCCACCTAGGTGAATGCAGTGCTCGCTCCCGCTCTCTCTGCTGGTAACGTGGTGTAGGACATGTACATCCCTCTCTGTGTTCGGCGTGTAGGAGCATTGCTCTACTCTTTACGTTCAGCAGTTAGCTAGTGGAGGCTGTGTTCTTGCACCCGCTCCCGGTTACGCTGCATCTGGAATTCGTTATCAACTCAACCAGTGAAGGCAGTGTTCTCGCCCCCGCTCCTGGTCGGCGTGTTGCTTGGCTGCAGTCGGATAGTTTAAAAATCAGCTCCTAAGTTCTAACCCTATCGTCTATTCCTTGACCTCTGAGTGAAACGTCACGGGGTTAAGGGATAGTGGATAGGAGAATTAAAAAGGACTTAGGAGAAGAGACTGCGGTACTTAGAGAATCCGAATGCACTTTCACTATCCGACGTGTTTATGATGCGCCAGCGGACGTCATTGTGTGAACAGCTCGTGTCTGAGGTGGAACTCAGATGGCTCAGGTGTCACCTTATGGCCGAACACAGCGTTCCTCCCTAAGATGGAAGGACATATGTGCTGCGGCCACATGGGCATCCCAGAGCACATTCGCCAGATATTACAGGGTGAATGTTGCCGCCCCTCACCCGCTGGGTGTGGTCCTCCTGCAGAGTCAGCCTAGGCCATCCTTATAGCAGGGGGAGTATTCAGACTTCCTCGTGACTCTGTTAGTATAGGTCATCCAGTGCTAAAGCACCGCCTCTGGCGGTCAGTAAGGATGAAATAGAACGATAGTTACGTATGTCACTACGGTTCTATGAATACTGGATGACCGCCAGAGTTTCTTGGTCACTCGGAATCTCGTGTTTCCGCGAGAAGATTCCATAGGACTGAACTCGTTGACAACACCGGAACTTCTGCCTTCCGGGGTCATACGAGGTCACACGTGACTTTGTTGATATAAATATTCGACCTACGCATGCGCGAGACGGAATATATCCAGTGCTAAAGCACCGCTACTGGCGGTCATCCAGTATTCATAGAACCGTAATTACATACGTAACTATCGTTTTCACTCCTCCCTACCTTTCTCATGTTTTGAGTCCCTAGCTGGACGCCATGATGACGGTGCTGAGCACGTCCGATGAGGTGGAGCAGCTGGTACTGAGGAACACAGACCTGACAGACGAACTTCTGCTGAGCCTGGCGGGCGCCCTGAAGAGCAGCCTGTCCGAGGTCACGCTGCTAAACCTCAATCTGAACCTTATCGGCCCATATGGGGCCCACATCCTGCTGGACGTTCTGAGAGTGAAGTCTCAGGTCAGAGGCTTACAGTAAGTCCCAGGCGCCACCAATCTGCGTTACACCAAAATCTGAGAGAGTGACAATCTGGTCAGTTTTTCTGTATTCAAAAAGTACGCTGAATATTCAGTAACTTAATTTAAAAAAAGAGTTCCAATGACTTAGAGCGGTATAAAACTGACACAGCTATAATCCAAGGACAGCCTCATCATTGCAGAATAAAATCTTAGCCTTTCACTGTTGAATTACAGAATCCATCTCTTTTATGTGAATTAGAAATGCCTCTGGTGATAACCTTCTGTTATCTGCGAATCAAATATAGAGATGCAGCTAGTTAGCTTTGCTCAGCACAGCTCTGTGGAGTTGTCAGGCAAGCAACGCACACTCCAGGAAGTTACAAGTCTGAGCCACATTGTCAGGCAAATAATCTGGACTGTAGTTCATATATTTTTTGATTAAATAAACCAAAAATGTACGGCGGTTTAAACATTTTCATGAAAGGAATGAAATAATTTACCGAACCATGATCAAAATGCACATATACATCTCAACAACCTAAAGGATATTCTCAGAAGTGTGAGAATGTTCAATGTTTTAATTTAAAAAAAGCAAACCAAATAAACTAATTATCAATATCATTTCTGATGATCAGATATCTTTTTCCAATTTGAACAACCTTTGTGGCAGCCCTAGAAACATGGTTTAAGCATTTTCTTTGTTTTCATGTGATCGGATTACATTTGTAAGGTAGTTTACGTCATTGGTTTAAAATAACAAAAGTGGTTCAGATAACAAGATCACAAGTTTGTCTAAATCTTAAGATAACTAAATGTTCTCAAGATAACAACAGTATACAGTTGAGAGCACAAGAAAACTAAATTAAACGTAATAGGTCTAGCTTTATATCCAGTTATTAAAAATGCTTGCTATTTCTAGAAAAATATATAAATAACTCGTAATCATGGGAATTCAGGCGTAATAAAATGTTTAAACCATGGCCGAGTCGGATTTCTGTAGTTCTTAAAGCTGTGAAACATACATAATAGTGATGTGACGTTCGCGAACGATCCGATTATTTTGAACGGCTCTTTGGTAAGAACGAAGGAACCGAGTCCTACATGGTGAGAGCCGTTCTTTTTATCGTTGGTTCACTGCCTGCCACAAATCCACTCGCCTTTAAATGAACTTGCTCTCCTGAATGCAAATTTGCCATAGATGATGGCATAATGCATGCTGCTTGAGTAGTAGTTTGGCTGGCTGAGAGATGTAGCAAGTTATACATTTTCTGTGAGTAAAAGTAGATTTCTGGCAATACAGTCAATCATTATCCTGGTGATTATTTAGCAGATAAACCTATTAACCCCGCCCTCTTAAAAAAAAACCTGGCTCTTTTGAACAGCTCTCGGAAAGGAACGGAGCCATAAGATCCGGCTCCCTTCAAAGAGCCATCACTAATACAAATTAAACTAATACATACAAAAACAATGTGAAATTGTCATACAGGGGAGGAAATGATTTTGTATCAGGGTGCAAGGGCATACTGTTAAAAGAAATGGCTTCATGGAGGAATCCACATAAATCTCCATGGTTACCATTTTATTCTCTCTTTTGCAGCTTGTTTGGAAACAAACTGCGTGACCATGGAGTGCTGACCCTGTTGAATGGAATTGCTGAGCTGCAGGAGCAAACAACAAGAGCTGCTGCTGCCATCCAGCAGGCCATGCTCTTCCCGTCCGAGCAGAATATGCTTCTTCAGCTCCCCACTAGGTGGAGCTCTTTCAGGGTTTTTACGCTTTTAGAATTGGATATTGGGGGAAATGGCTTGAGCAGCGACGGTGTGAAGGTGTTAGCATCATACATGAAGCACCACTCATGCCTTCAGTACTTGGGGCTTGCTCAAACCAGCGGTGCTGATCTGGCGGCGTGGAAGGAGCTTTTCGACAGCCTCAAAGGAAACAGCTCCCTGTCTCAAATCATCTTAGACGAGAACAACTTGGGAGACCCAGGGGTCAGGCTGCTGGCCGACACGCTGAAAGAGAACTTGAGTCTGCGACAGGTGGATCTGGACAGGAACGGCATCAGTGACGTGGGGGGAAACGACATCATGGGGGCGTTGCTTTGCAGGATACAGTTCCCACTGAGCCACCTGAGCCTTCATGAGAATGACATCAGTGCAGGTCTAATGAGTAGGATACAGGAGGAGGTAAAATGGAAATGAATGGAGTGGAGGAATGCACTTAAAGACTATGAAAACCTAATACCCCTTTTCCACCTTGGCAGTTCCACGGTGAGTTTAGTGCCAAAGCCCAATTGCGAAACACATTTTGATGTTTCCACTGTGACGGCTCTTGGCCCCAAAAATTGGTTCAACTTCACCACCAATATTTTGCCTGGCACAAAGAGTCAAGTGCTTCATATGTAGGACATTTACGTCAGAGTCAAGGACGGGATTTACGTGAGCAACAACAGTTCATGGCGAATACAACAAAGAGTAGAAAGGTGTTGCAAAAGTTGTGCTTGCTATTTAATGTGGCTTTGTAAGTAAAAGAGCAAAAATAATAAACAGCTCGGAAGTAGTTTGCAATGGCTGTTGGCTTTGCTGGGAGAGCAGCGACATAAGCGGAGACGTCAGGCTCTAAACCAGGGGTGCCCACACTACTTTTGAAATGACCAGCTCACCGAGGTCTACCAACCCAAAATAATATCCCAAATTGCAAGGGTTGCTGAATAACACGTTTTATTTATACATGGGATAACTACAATAGGGCTGCAACAAACGACTAATTTGATAATCGATTAATCTATTGATTAATGAAACGATTAATTGACTATTCGGACTATTACTGTATGCCTTGCACAATTTCTCAAAAGCTCTTATTTAGCCATCAACTTTTAGATTTAGCTTGAGGTTGTTTTAGGCATGTGGAAACTAACAATGAAGACAATAAAGATGAATACTTGATTCAAAAATACATATATTATTAAATTAACTTAACACATTTTTTACAAAACTAACATTGCTTTTTGTTTAAATTAAATAAATAATATTTCACATCAAAAGAAACAACAGTGTTTTAACAAATCGTATTAAATAATCTGATGACAGAACTGTAAACAGAATAGCTGAAACTTTAACAAACTAAATAACTCTGTTACCTCTAATCATTAACCCATGTTTGTATAATTGAGTGTGTTGCTGCTAGCATACATAACACGTGACGTGGAAACGTTACTCGTGGACCGGGCTACAGAGCTACAAGAAAGACAGTCGAACCCGGTGCATTCCTCCATCTGAATGCAGTGTGAGAAAAAGTTTTTTAGAGAGTACTTGTCCATGGACAAGTGAGTTTGGCAATTTACTTGTCCGAATACATTTTTCACTTGTCCAGAATGGACAAAAATTGGGGCCACTGGAATCTTCTTCTTCGTCATCGTATTTTACACTTTCCCACGGTTTTTACGACACCGCTAACGTAAGTGAGCGGTAACATTTTACTGCATCACACATAGGGTTGGGTATCGTTTGGATTTTAACGATTCCGGTTCTGCTTTTCAATTCCGGTTATTTTCGGTTCTCGATTCCGGTTCTTTGAGAGGGTAAAAATAAGTCCCATGACAAACTGGGAGAAAAATATATTTATGAAAACATTAAGTCAAATCTGTATTCCTATTTACAAATCACTTCATACTGTTGAATTTAGTTACGGTTATTGAATAAAATTATATAAAAATAATCTCTGCATTGTTTAGTTAGTTCTAAGTGGTGCAGTTTGAGAATGTACAATTGGCCCAGTCTCCTCTGATGTTACACTGCAACCTGCCTGTGAGACAGAGTCCAACCACACTTCTCCAACACATAGGCCTAATAATAATAATAATAATAATAATAATAATAATAATAATAATAATAATACATTATTATTATCTCAAAAAGAGAGATGCTAACAAATAATCTAGGAAGTTTAACCACTTGGATTAAACCGGAGGTGACAAGTCTCTGTGTCATCCTGGACTCAGATTTGAACTTCAACGCCCATTTAAACAAAGTGACCAAAATAGCTTTCTTTCATCTCAGAATCATAGCGAAGGTAAGACCATTCATAAATCAAAATGATGCAGAGAAGCTAATTCATGCTTTTATATCTAGCCGACTAGACACTGCAATGCACTATTCACTGGTCTCCCCAAGAAAGATATTGGAAGACTCCAGCTCATTCAAAACTCTGCAGCTAGACTACTAACGAATACCAAAAGGAGGGAACACATTAGTCCTGTCTTAGCTACTCTACACTGGCTTCCTGTAACTTTTAGAATTGATTGTAAGGTGCTTCTCCTCACATACAAAGCTCTAAATGGACAAGGACCCAGCTACATTGCTGACTCTCTAATTAACTACACACCCGCCAGAACACTGCGATCATCAGATGCAGGTCTATTAGAGGTCACCAGAAAGAGTCATAAGAAGATCGGTGATGCAGCCTTTGTAAACTACGCCCCAAAACTGTGGAACATGTTACCCAACAATATTAGGGAAGCCAATACATTAGGCATTTTTAAAAGGCAGCTTAAAACCTATCTCTTTAGCAAAGCATTTTACTGATTTTACACTATTATACTGCACTATTCTCTGTGATTGACATTGCACTATTTCTCTATGTTTTATTCCCCATGTTTTTATTTTTTAATTATTTTATCCCACTTTATGCTTTGCTCTTGCTGCTTGTTTTACACTGATTGTATGTGTTATTTTGTACTGATGTAAAGCACTTTGAACTGCAATGTATGAAAAGTATGAAAGGTGCTATACAAATAAAGTTATTATTATTATATTTATAGCCTATAGGCCTAGCACTTTTCTAAAACTCAAAGACGCTTACACATGTCCAGTATGAAGGGCCATGTAGGCCAAAATTCAAACTCACCTCGCACACACACTACTGAAAACATCTGGCCTTGCACACACACTACTGAAATACTCTCACGTTCACTACTGAACACCTCACACACACTACTGAACACATCTGGCCTTCCACACACACTACTGAAATCCTCTCACATTCACTACTGAACACCTCACACGCACACACTACTGAAAACATCTGGCCTTGCACACACACTACTGAAATCCTCTCACATTCACTACTGAACACCTCACACATACACTACTGAAAATTAAGCCTCACACACACACTACTGAAATCCTCTCACATTCACTACTGAACACCTCACACACACACTACTGAAAACATCTGGCCTTGCACACACACTACTGAAATCCTCTCACATTCACTACTGAACACCTCACACACACACTACTGAAAACATCTGGCCTTGCACACACACTACTGAACACCTCACACACACACTACTGAAAATTAAGCCTCACACACACACTACTGAAATCATCTCACGTTCACTACTGAACACCTCACACACACACAATACTGAAAATTAACCTCACGCACACACTCCTGAAAAACATTTTACTGAAAGGTTCTCAGTAGGGAATGTGCATGTGTTTCACCTATGTGTGTGTGAGGGGATTCTTGCTGTAACGGAAGTCATTCTAATGTAACGGATGTCATTCTAATGTAACGGAAGTCAGTGGTCTCTTTGCTAGCCCCGTTAGCTTCATTAGCTCCAGGCTGCTACTCCGAAGTGTTTGTTGTGTTGATGCCTGGTGGAGTATTCTTCATTGAAATATCGCACTTATCGTATGGCTCTGCGGTTCAAACAGACCGTCCATGAATGCAGTTTATTCGGTAAGTACAATTCAAGCACTTTATTTCTTACTTGTCTTTTTATTCAGCTAACAAGCGAGACGAAGCTACATCTGTGCTAACGATGCTATCCGTAGCATACAAGTTAAAACATAATGGAGAAGTGTAAAACATTAAGAAGGTTTATACTGTAAAACATAAGGCTTCTCGGTGAGGTTGGTAAAATAAGGTCATGCTTGTACATTAGTTAGTTTGCTAGTTAGGTAACTGTATGCATTGTTATTGTTAATTTAAAATAGCTATGCTCGACGATGCAGACAGCTAGCGTCACATTAGTGTTGAAGAGCAGAGTACTGCATGAGATTAACCTCACTATAAGATCTGTGTATCTGAAACATATGAATCTCACATTTCCAGTTGGTTCCAGAAATAACGTTGACGTAGATATTGCAATATGGTTTGTTGAGCTGGAGTTGATTATTGAAGCTTACTGGTTAACGTTCATCATATTAAACGAACGAACCCAAACGTTGTTTTTATTAATATTATTACCAATACTTACTTAGCATTTTATTATCATTACACTGGAGAAACCGACTTATTGTGGCAGCAGAACATGAACATGTAACTTAATGCCTGCATTTGAGGATGAAAAATAGCTCAGTCAATGCTTTAGGGACAAGGAAATTATTTGTTTAAATATTAGATATGACGTTATGTGTGCTTCTGTGACAATGAAGCTTATTCATTGCTTTACATTTGTTGAAGATGTTTGTCTTTTACCCTTACGTGTGTGTTACAAATGAATGTGAATATGGCATAGGACAAATATTTAAATTGACTGTCATGAAAACGAGTTCTAAAATAAAAAAGGACCACAACTATACAATAATACACAATCCAACTGATAAGATACAGTAAGGGCTTTGATATCCAGCACTTTCTTTAAGGATAACAAAAAGATTATCACATGACATTTGCATGTAAAAAAGTCTGTGACCAACACATTGTTACTTTACACATATATATATATATATATATATAACGTATATATACATATATATATATATACATATATATATATATATATATATATATACGTATATATACATATATACATATATATATATATATATTTCGAACATCGCGGGGAAATATATATATATATATAATCTGTTTGTTTAAAGTTTCCAGGTGATGCGGCAGACAGACCAGAGGATGCTGACCACGAGAGACAGACCTATTCCTAACATCAGTGAACCTCAGCATGGACTCAAAGGTACAAGGAATCGAGAAACGTTCTGGTTTAAATAGATAAAGTAACAACTATAATCAGCTTTCACATTTCAATGTATTTAAGGCAATTATTATTTTACATTGTGAGAATTGCTACCATTTGTCTCTACATATTGTCTGTAAAAGACGTGGTAAAAGTGGTTCTTGCAGTGAGACACCCAAGCAGTTGAATATTATTTAATAAGATATTTTAATGTTGATTAACTGCAGACTGTTCATTCATTATCTGATTATCTTTGTAGTACAAAGTGATGAATTAAAAAAACATTAACATTTAAAAAATACATTATTTCTACAGCCGCTAAATAAACAAACGTTTCATAAATAACACACTTGCTCTGCAATAATGTCATATGTTTCTTGTCATTTCTGTTAGGAAAGGACATACCTGAAGGACAACAACTGCCTCACCGTTTTCCTCAGAGGGGCAAGAAGAAAATGAAAAGCTGATTTCAGATTAAAGACCAATACAGGACATTCACTAAGAAACTACACTTTTATTGTGAACACAAAGTCAAACAGGACCATCATTTGTTTGTGGCAGCTGAGCCCAGTATGGGCTCACAGATGCAGTTAGGTGGTTTCTTCATCAGACCTGGTCCTCCTCCATCAGGCCACGTCCTCATCCCAAGAAAGACCTCTCCACCTTCTCCAGCCAAACCCACAGACAGGACATCCGTCACGCTGAGGTTTCTCCCAAAGGTCTCCACACTGTCTCAATTGATCCACACTGTGAATATGAGGGGGAAATGTGTGTCATAAATGCTTTAGACAATAAGAAATATGAAGTTAACTGTAAGGAATGGCTCATTCTTTTTTAAATAGACAAAACTATTACTGTATTTCAATATCTCATGTCTGAAAGTTTAATTTAAAAGAAGAAGAGGCCCCCAAAAATAAAGATTGGTATATCAATAAATGTAGTTGATTGTGTATTTTTAATTGTTTAAAGTAGATAGAAACTGGTACTTAAGAGTTTGAATACAGTTTGGTTGCGGAGGTGGCACACAGGTAGAGCATATAGCTACCATCACATGTAACTAAGCTTGACTTGAATTTATTAAAAGTATAATTAAGTAACGGCAACAAATCAATAACAAATCGTGCAAAAATGTGAATCTTTGCTGGGTCCAACTGTTGAATTTACCACATATTGTATGTTTTAGAAACCTTAAGGCATGTATAGATTTGTATGCAAGTAATATCCCAAAACTCAATAAATACCGTAGATTATTATTGAAAAGTTATGCTGAATAGTTTCATGTTCACTTACCTTAAAGAGCCTGTGATACCATCCCAACAACTGTTGTGCAATGAAATATTGGGCTAACGAGTAATCCGAACCGTCAGTTTAAAAAAGAAAAAAGCGATACCGTTCGTTAATATCAATAATTTCGAACATCGCGGGGAAATTCCTTCGACTCATTTTGAAGTTTTGGGGGGAAGCCGGAAGTGACGTCAATGCGGGAACGCTTCGAGAGCCAAACACGGACAAAGTGTGTTGTGTCATGCGTAGTAAATGGTGAATTACTGAGTTTAGGCACGTTAATAACGTTTTAATGAAGTTGACTACAGTATATTCATATTTGTCAGTGCTTTCATGTCAATTCGGCGACATAAACATAAATGATCGTGGTGAAGATGATGATTACATTAGGATTAAAAATCGGGAGTGAGAGCTGCTGAATTTCCTCCCGTCGGATGTGATATAAAAACAAATCGATTATTTTTGTGGTTATAAACTCAAGTGGATGAAACTACATTTATTAGTGCTTTCATGTCAATTCGGCGAACATATGATAGATTAAATGATCGTGAGGATGATGATTAAAAATCGTTTGTTTGAGCCGGTCTGCATTTACTGATGAGAAAACAAACCGATGCTTTTTGTAGTTGTAGTACTCCAACGTGGATTAAACGTGTGTTTTTTTTACCACAATGTTGGGGAAATGAATGGATAAAATGCACGGATTATTATTATTATTATTCCCACTCCGATCGGGACACTAGGTCCACCGTTTCCCCGCAGCGAGGCTCCCCCCGTTGACAGTTTACGTGGGCTGGGTGCAGTGGCGGACTGGCCATCGGGACGAATCCCGATGGGCCGGTACCGAAGTGGGCCGGTCGGATAAGTAACTAGCACATCCCCCATAGGCGGCGCGTGAGGCTCAGGTTTGAGAAGGCTAAATAACTTATTTTACCTGACGCTGCCCGCCTCCGGCGTCTATAGAAAAGAGATCCACTCAGTGTGCGGAGTTTAAATCTCTCAAGTCATATTACAGGATAAAGGAAATACAGTTTAAACTGCCGTATGCAGAGAAGACACCGACGTGTCGCACTTATCATTCATATTACATCATCAATCAGATCATCGATCATATAATATCTTTAAGCAACGTAAAACGTGCAGACCGGGGGGAATACAAATACTTGTATTTCTCTTTTTTGGTTTGCAAGGGTGTCACCTTCCGCGGAGCCCATTTTCTGTAGTATTATCCTAACAGAGAAAACAAGAGGGAACAACCCTTATTTAGGTTTTTTAAAAAGTGACAATATCAGCTTGCATTCATCCGACACAGGGTATTGTCTAATTGCTGGTTGTCTTGTGTTTTTATGGGATTTGGATAACGGATTTATTCTATAAAATATTTTGAATGGTTTTCACTTAATACTGTTATAAAGTCGGCTGCGGACAGCCGGCTGTAGTAAATAGTGCAGCAGATCTACACAGCTAGCTCGCTAGTTAGCATTATTAACGTCAGCTATTTATGTACATTTTCAAGTTCTGCTTGAAAGCAAGTTCCTGAAAACTGTTCAAACAAACGCTTCAACTTGTACCATTTATAATCTGTATGTTTGAATATGGATCTTAAATCGGCGTGACGTTGAAGCAGCTGCAGGGGACCTATCATGCAAAATGCACCTTTGTACGTCTTTTTATACATGAATATGTGTCCTCGGTGTTCCAGGGAACTCACCAAGTGTCAGAAAACACAACCCTCTCTATTTTCCTCCTTCGCCAAATCTCTAAAAAAGGGACTGCAACGGATCTGAAAAAAACGGATCCAGATTCCAATACTTTTCTATGTCACAAAGAAGTGCTCCGCTTATTGGTCAACTCTCCACCTATCAGGGGAATGAGCCACGGCCACGTGCATTGCCAAACCTCTCATTCGCATATAGGCTATCGGCAGGCTAAAAAAATCAACACCCCAGTCACATCTGTGTTTTGCCTGCTCTTGCCAGGATGTCTAAGCCAGTTAAACGTTGTGCTGTTGTTGGCTGCAAGACTCGGGACAGGGGACTGCATGCAATGCCATCAGTGGAAAAAGAAATGAATCTATGGCTAGACTTCATTTACAAGGGACATGTGCCAGAAGACCACGGAAGATTTCTGTTTGTGTGTTCCAAACATTTTACCACGGACATGTTTATTAACTTCTCTCAAGTCCAACACGGATATGCCTCCAAACTAATGCTAAACCCGGGATCAATACCAACCATCCGGGACCAGGCCAGTGAGGACACATCCAATTTTGAAGCTGTACGTTTTTATTTAGCGGTGTTTTTCCTGATAAAGCTATCTCTAGCTTGTAGCATGTAGCTTCGCCGTATCAATGTCGCCTCAAACCCAAATAGTAATCGGTTAGGTGTTTATATATTTTTGTAGCATTTTATTTTGTACGCTCCGCAGTCTTTGCTTTGTCTTTTGAATTATCAGGCATTTGCTAACATGTTCAGACATACTGCCGTAATGGAGATCTGTGTGAAGGCTGTAAAGCCACGCCCTAGGCGATAACACAAGTATTTATTCTCCTATTTATTAGTATTTTGTATCCTCTACAATCATATTGAGTAAGTTATAATAACAAACGTAATCTTCTGTAGGCAAGTGCCGTTTTTTCCAGCGTTATATGTAAACGCTTTTGTGATTATAGTCTGTAAGAACGATCAGATATCATCGATCTGTAAGCTAAGCTACGCTAATGAGACATGCCGTGTTTTGCAGCGTTATATGTAAAGCTTTTGTGTGTTTACTTGTTTGCGCACTATGAATATACATGGGGGTGTGTTAGGATACAACACTGTGTATGTATGCGAGGGGACACACACACCACGAGTAAAACTGAGCTAAAGCCCCGTTGGTCTGTTGTTGTTGACAAGGCCTTACCTCTAGCAACAGGCTAATTAGTGGCTAGCACTCATTACAGTCAGTCTAATGAGCTCAGCCCCTCTCCAACACATCACCTGCATTGAGTCAGAAACACAGCATGCACGTTACAGTTCAAAACTAACTCAGATTGGAAAAGGCTAAGCAAAGAGCTTTGCTAAATAGAGAGCTTTGCTAAATAGAGAGTTTTGCTAAATAGAGAGTTTTAGCCCCATCTTTTGGGATTTCAGACTATATTTATCCAAATAGTATTTTCTCATCCTGAATACTAAGTTGAGATGATTTTGTTCTAACTATGTGTTCTTCTTTACAGGCCAGCACCTCACATACTTACTAATCAGTGACAATTTGTACATCCTTTGCTATTATTTACATTTTTTTTTATCATGGCGGAAATGAAAGACTGTACCTGGCAGCCCTGCACTACAATGAATACGCTGGGCGTGCACAAGCCACTACATCCACTGGAAACCCCTCTGTATAAACTGCAGTTCCCAAAGGCCAGGAAGGGAGAATGCAGAGCAAAACCAGTAAAGACTGACCCCACATTCCGTAAGTGTTTAAAATATTTATTATACAACTATTTACAAATATAAAATAAAAAAATTAGAAAGAAGTTTCAGTTTTTTTACATGCATATACTAATCTAAACCACATTTTTTGTTGTGCTTTTTTTACCATTGCACAGCCCTACGTGGCCAACTTGATGGACATCATCTTCGACCAAGTCTTTGTGGACCCTGCACCATTATGAGCGACCTGACAGGGAGGAGGTCATCGCCGGGTATGCTACACGGTTCAATTTGGCTGCTGTCTGAACCCAACATCGACATTTCACGGATCAGGAAACTCCCTGCGTATCCTGAGGACAACGCAGGCCGGAATCACCACTCTGATCCTGCATCCAAGGAAGCCCCAGCACCAGCTCACAAAGCTTTTGTAAAAATATTTAGTGTCATTTATACAAAATACAAGTAGGCTACATTTAGTTTTTTTTTTATGGGTTTTTTTAACCGTTGATTTTGACAATAAAGTTCAGTTTGATATCAAAATGTGTCGTGATTATTCATGTTTGGATGGGTAAAGAATATTCTGATTTCAAAAGCATAAGGTTGTGTGTGTGTGGACCTTTTTGTCATACACATCGGTGTGTTATGCCATTGCTGTGTAGTATATAATATAATAGTACATGTACAATGACAGAATGAAAGATTGCATAAAGCCATATACACCAGTATTTATTTCCATGAACAATATTAGCATTCGTTTTACAATTTCAGTCAAAACAAACAAACCACTCACTGCTCTATTTGTCTCAACTGTAGTCCACCAGGTTCAGCTCTGTAAATATTCAATGCATTCTGCAGGGAGAACACATTCAGGCACACAGGCTCCAATCCAGGATGGTCCACCATACAGGTTTACAGAGTCCTCAAGTTACTGCATCCGTCTTGACACATTGTGATAAACATATATTGAATGACATGTGAACAATGTATTCTCTAAACGGACAACTTAGTGAAGCTATCAAAAATGTTACCTGTGGTATCTCCATGCAGCACACATTCACTGTTCAGAAGGCATCGTGGCGCAATTTGCACAAAGAAGTCAATAACTGAGCTTTAAAAAACACATGAAACTACACACATTGCTGACAACTGAGGTGTTGTTGGAGTTATACTTTTTATCATCCTAAGGTATTCACTTTCCAACGGTTGTTGCACGATGTTGGAAGAAAAGGACTGTAAACTATTAATAAACGCAATGAGGCCATTGTATATATGCTGAAAAATATGAATGTCTCCCTTTATAAATATATATATATATATCGCTGTTTTTGCGTTACAAAACTGTACACATTGCATTCTTGCTAATTAGCCAAATATGAACGGAATAAGGAGCAAGCATCGTAACAGAGTAAAATAAATAGGGACAACAGCTTGTCAGCTAAACCATTCAGAAACGTCCTGTTGCACCGAGATTTTTTGCACCTCCACCAAAACCTCCGCTGCTTCAGGGTCAGTTTCTGGATCAAATTGATAAATGCTTGAACACAATGCATTGCTCTGAGATGACATGTTTATTCGACACTCGTAATCACAGCAAGCATATGGTAACGCGGCTCATGCCTGCCTCTTCTGCAGGGGGGCGTGGTCAGCTGCTGCTCAGAATTTTCAAAGACGGGCTTGGAATAAAGCGAAAAATGAGCGAAACGAGGCAATGACTAAAAAATGATCTGTTTGGTATTTTGAAAAATAAAATGTATAATATACCTTATATAGGTATGGTCATACACTATATCATTTCAATATAGCATGATAGGTCTCCTTTAAGCATACCGTTAGCATTTTGCTTATGGCAACTAGATTTATGATTTGAAAATTATAAAAGTAGGGTAGACATGTGGATATTATCCGGCTGAACAAAACGTGACCCGTCTCTAAATGCGTCTCAACCACAGACCTTATTTCCAGCTAGTTTCAAACCATATTGCAATATCTACGTCAACGTTATTTCTGGAACCAACTGGAAACGTGAGATTCATATTTTCAGATACACAGATCTTATAGTGAGGTTAATCTCATACAGTACTCTGCTCTTCAACACTAATGTGACGCTAGCTGTCTGCATCGTCGAGCATAGCTATTTTAAATTAACAATAACAATGCATACAGTTACCTAACTAGCAAACTAACTAATGTACAAGCATGACCTTATTTTACCAACCTCACCGAGAAGCCTTATGTTTTACAGTATAAACCTTCTTAATGTGTTACACTTCTCCATTATGTTTTAACTTGTATGCTACGGATAGCATCGTTAGCACAGATGTAGCTTCGTCTCGCTTGTTAGCTGAATAAAAAGACAAGTAAGAAATAAAGTGCTTGAATTGTACTTACCGAATAAACTGCATTCATGGACGGTCTGTTTGAACCGCAGAGCCATACGATACGTGCGATATTTCAATGAAGAATACTCCACCAGGCATCAACACAACAAACACTTCGGAGTAGCAGCCTGGAGCTAATGAAGCTAACGGGGCTAGCAAAGAGACCACTGACTTCCGTTACATTAGAATGACTTCCGTTACAGCAAGAATCCCCTCACACACACATAAGAGGCTTCTCAATACTCAAATTTCCCCTCCTCGACTCCTCGACTCCTCGGTCCTCCGGTAGTGACCCGGAAATGAATTTCAGCGCGCCATTTTGAAGGACGTCTCATTTCTCTAAATGCACACCGAGGACCGAGGATCGAGCATCGAGGAGGCTCTCTGGAGGAGCTATAACCGAGGATACACTGATGGTTCCTCCACGGCTCCTCCGCGGATGCATTTCCGGGAACGGTGGAGGCGTGACGCACGGCCGGACTTATCTCAGCCAATGACAGCTCTGCATGCATCCCCTGGATATTATTTGAGAACCTGCTCTCATCGCAACGCGATGTTTACAGTGAGAACAGCTGTGAGGTCCTGCAGAAAGCAGAGCAGTGTGTAAAATATATATCACTCAGTATAACAGACCTACTCTCTTTATTTGCTTTAGTTTAGTAGATATCTACAAAGAGTCCATATTTTTCTAAAACCATTTAGTGCTTCACATAATAAAATACACAACGGCTGTAGCCTGATTATGCTTTAGCAGCTGTAGGTGTGTGTGGTAGCCTACAGTGTAGGTGTGTGTTGTACAGTGTGTAGGTGTGTGTTGTACAGTGTGTAGGTGTGTGTGTTGTACAGTGTGTAGGTGTGTGTTGTACAGTGCGCAGATGCCGCGGACAGACGGGTCTCAGTTGGTTTGATGTCCTTACTTTTAATACTTGCAAATACAACTTTTGGCCCGTAATTTCAATTCCCCATTTCAGCGACCAGAGAGGGGGGGGGGGGGGATATATCCAGTCTCTGATTGTGTTACGTTATTATGAGAGTGCTCTCATACTTTAAATTGTATATATTTATATAAATATATTTGTGTGTGTGTGTCCGCATCTGTAGCCTGTTATTGTCTCATTATACCGCACTCTCAATGAATTCAAAGTAAATATGTGGGGGAACAATGTTCAGCTGATCTAACAGAGATTATAAAATATGACAAAACACTCGACAGCTGATGCAGCTGTTGCCACGTAATAATGAACGGACGTCGCTTTAATATGACCGCTCAGAGGAGAGGAGTTCTCATTTCTTTAAACGTCTGCTGCTTCCCCTCCTCTTTCCTCGGTTCCCCTCCTCGGTCCTCCGCTCGCATCTCCTGTGGGCGGGTCTAAGTCTCGAGGAGGGGAGTCGAGGAGGGGAGTCGAGGAGGGGAAATTTGAGTATTGAGAAGCCTCTATAGGTGAAACACATGCACATTCCCTACTGAGAACCTTTCAGTAAAATGTTTTTCAGGAGTGTGGGTGTGAGGTTAATTTTCAGTATTGTGTGTGTGAGGTGTTCAGTAGTGAACGTGAGATGATTTCAGTAGTGTGTGTGTGAGGCTTAATTTTCAGTAGTGTGTGTGTGAGGTGTTCAGTAGTGAATGTGAGAGGATTTCAGTAGTGTGTGTGCAAGGCCAGATGTTTTCAGTAGTGTGTGTGTGTGTGTGTGTGTGTGTGTGTGTGTGTGTGTGTGTGTGTGTGTGTGTGTGTGTGTGTGTGTGTGTGTGTGTGTGTGTGTGTGTGTGTGTGTGTGTGTGTGTGTGTGTGTGTGTGTGTGTGTGTGTGTGTGTGTGTGTGTGTGTGTGGTGTTCAGTAGTGAATGTGAGAGGATTTCAGTAGTGTGTGTGCAAGGCCAGATGTTTTCAGTAGTGTGTGTGTGTGTGTGTGTGTGTGTGTGTGTGTGTGTGTGTGTGTGTGTGTGTGTGTGTGTGTGTGTGTGTGTGTGTGTGTGTGTGTGTGTGTGTGTGTGTGTGTGTGTGTGTGTGTGTGTGTGTGTGTGTGTGTGTGTGTGTGTGTGTGTGTGTGTGTGTGTGTGTGTGTGTGTGTGTGTGTGTGTGTGTGTGTTGTGTGTGCGGTGTTCCGTAGTGACTGTGAGAGGATTTCAGTAGTGTGTGTGCAAGGCCAGATGTTTTCAGTAGTGTGTGCGTGAGGTGTTCAGTAGTGAATGTGAGAGGATTTCAGTAGTGTGTGTGTGAGGCTTAATTTTCAGTAGTGTGTGTGTGAGGTGTTCAGTAGTGAATGTGAGAGGATTTCAGTAGTGTGTGTGCAAGGCCAGATGTTTTCAGTAGTGTGTGTGTGAGGTGAGTTTGAATTTTGGCCTACACGGCCCTTCATAGTCCAGCAATACACATGCTGTTTGTAAAAGTAAATAAATAGTATTTTCATTTCAATAATGTACTTTCTATACCCTGCTTCATAAACAATACTGACATCCCTGTGCTCCTCCGAGTCTGGGGGTCCGGGGATGTGCGGACAGCACGAGGACACAGGGAGGGAGGCTGCTTCACTTCATAAAGGAAATGGTGGTCAATATGAACAACTCAGGAGCTAAAACGCTTAATAACCTTCATTACGTGTTAGAGAAAGAACATAAGAAAGTTTGACAAAGATGAGGCTGTTAAACGGGCAGCGGATCCGCTGTGTGTAGAAAGAGAGAGAGAGAGACGCTGAGCTGCACCGTGCAGCGATCAGCTGATACGGAGCATAGAGAGAAAGCTGCAGTCCGCGGGGCTCGGCCTCGCCTCCTGTCCTCACAACTCTTATTAATCCCGGTACCGGACAATTGTTATTTGTTCCTACTCGGAACCGAGTTTTGCTTCCCAACCCTGCCACTGTACTACACTTCCCACCCCGCTCCGCCCCCGTCTAACTGTACAGAAAGCGGCGAGATGCATTTCCTTATGAATCGACAAGCAGAACCAAAACTAACATTTCTAAACGAACAATGGCGGACACGGACAATTTGCGAATGAGTTCTGCCTTTTGTAAACTGAATTTATCAATAATTTGTCAATAAATCAGGGCGAAAAACGTCACTTGTCCGCCGGACAAGTCAATTGAAAGATCTACTTGTCCGATATTGTAAATAACACGTCCCGGACGGTGGGACGTGTACTTTTTCGCACACTGGAATGTGGTGCATTTTTTGCTAAATGTTTAGACAAATTGCTCGTGTTACCGCCCTTACATGCTAAACTCTTATTGCACTTTCTGTAACGAGCATTGTCCACCTCAAGACGGGTAACATTTAACCACACCTTGGAGCGCTTCTCTCCGCCATCCCCGCCGTGTTGTTGCTGCTGCATGGAGCAGCCTGCGTGTTGTGTAAACTGCCCCCCCCCCATCGGCACACACCGACGGGAAGAGAGAGAGAGAGCTCTTCGTCTCGATTTGGAAAGATCAAAAATACACCGACCATAGACGCATTTCTTTTGTCTTTTTGCATGTTAGAAACGAGTTGGCGACACTAAGACTGCGAGATAATGTTTGTGCAGCAATAATACATGACCTTTCTCTTTCTCAACTCGCTCCTCGGAGGGAAGTCGCTGTCATATGCCTTGTGAACACTCCGATAATGCCTCTCCACGCGACGCTTGCTTTACAAATAAGGCAAATAACCTTTGAATGTGAGATCACAAAAAAATATTCTTCCTCCCATTCTGGGTGGAAGTGGTATGTCTTTAGCTTCTTGCTCGGTCCCGCACTAATTTGTTGTTTGTCTCTTGTTTGTCTCTGAACTTAATTTGAGTTTTCCCGGCACTGACTGATTTTGTATCGCTTTGCATTCTGGGTTAACAGACTGGAAAGCGATAGGTCGCTTTTTCTGTCAATCAAGTAAACTCCTGAATTAAGTGGCAGGGAGGCCAAGGGAGGAGGGATCAAAACCTGTTTTGTCTATTTGAACGGAGCTGGATTTTTTTTTTTATGAATGACTCGTGATCTACCCAGCATTGCCCGGTCGACCGCGGTCGACGTACTGGGCACCTCTGCGCTAAACCATGGACAAGCATAATGGCTCTTAAGGTGGATTGCAAGTTGAACTACAAACGAAAAATTAGACTAATTGTGGAACTGGAAAAGAGGACATGATAAACAGGGAATAAAGAACTCATAAGATTCTTTGTTTACATTTTGAGGTCAGAAAGGAACAAAAAAAGCCTGACTGACTCGACATGTTTGACCTTCAAACACACACACAAAGCTCTCGTGCTTCCTACAAGTGGGTGGCCCCGCCAACAATTTGCCGCATCTTAGTTTAGCCCAGGCAGGTAGTGTGGGAGGCGTGTTTGCTTAGAGCTGCACCGTGGTCTGGATGCAATTTCAAAGACATGCACTTTGTGGTGAGGTTTCATCTTTACCTTGAGTTTTTTTTTCTTCTTCTTCCCACCAGCGTTATCACTCCTTACTTCATACCTCCTACTGATTCTAGCATAGGGCTGATCGCTGTGTCATTTTATTGAATAATTTACTGACAAAAAAGAAACCAGTGATTCATTCCACCCACAGTTTTTACAGGTCATGGATGACTTACCCACAACGTTTTTCTCCCCTAGAACATTTCAGTACTCCTTTCTCCACTTGTACAAATCAAAAGAGTGTTATGTACAGCTAAGCTAATGTCAACTACCCTCATTTTGTCATTCCTGTCTCTTTGTGTGCTATACAGAGCTTCAATTGAGAATCCAAGCATTGGGGTGGGGGGGGGCAAACTAGGGCAAATGTATATGTATTTTCAAGGCTGTCATCTCATTGTTCTATCAACACAGACATTCTGAAAATAACTGTACCTGTGATCAAAGCTTGTCAAAGGGGTAATTATCTCCTCTTCTCAAGGCTGCCAGTAGTGACTCTGCTGAAACCAAACCCTCCGTGTTTCATCTGCAGTCTTTGCAAATTCCTTGCCGTAGAAGAACTCCGATAAAGACGACGCCCCGGGAGAATGACAGATAAATGAGAATGGTGCACCTGAAGATTACATCTGCAGAAGCTGTATCAGTCTGTAAAAGCGTTGTGGTGTTGTGGTGCCGTACATTCAAACTCTATAGATATAGTCTGGGTGTGTTATTTTGTCAAATGGATTATTTGCAACTTTAGTCATGGACACAAGACGGGTAAGATCTTGATATCAGCACTAAAAGAGTCCAACTTTCTTTTCTGTTTGACTTCATCCTCTAAGATCTCAACAGCTACATTTGTAGTTGCGGTTGAACATAAATCTAAGTGGTACACCATCATGCCTGGCTGAGCACAGGCTGGCAAACAAGAGGCTCACTGTAATTCACAGACCTCTTTCGATAAGGCCTTGGTGCTTTCTCTGTTACAAGTAAAACTCGGATCAGTGACCCCTTTGTCTGTCTGCTCATGTTATCTGTGTTTGCTCTGAAACAAATCCTGCTGTGTTGCTAGCTTCTTTCAACTGCTCTTCCAAAACACAGCCTTCAATCACAGAAGCTAAATCTGTTAGGAATTTACAGGTTTGCTTGAGAAACAGTTTCCCCTTTCAGGCCCTTGTAGGTTACTGTATCGTATCTCCTGGAGCTTTACAGTGAGGCCTGGCTAGTGCTGCAGTATCCACTGACGTACAGGCCAGAAATAATCAGGTCCATTCATAGGTGTTTTAATGATAAGAACAATATGGCTTAAAGGTTAACTGTTACTTATCTTGACTTGTAAAACAAGGACTTTCTTATTCTTACAGCTGCAAAGAAGCATAGATTCATCTGATACACAGAAGAAGTTTCAGACAAATGGTGCTGGGCAGTCGTGAAGACGGAGAGAGGAAATACAGTTTCTTGGCTTTGACTTAGGAGCAAGAACAAAACAAATGAAGTGAGCAATTGTTACTTACCTTCATGGGCACTTCAGTGATTCAGACATTCTTTAAGTTTCCAGGGCAGGGCGATGCAATTTATTTCTACTTACAGTATACAAAGGGTCAGTATCTGTTTGCAGGGCCATTAGCTTTTGATGTCTTTGCAATAATGTTGCTTCAGAAACACACAGGTAGGGTAACACTTTTACACTTACCACAGTAAGTGCATTTATTTTATATTGGTTGAGCAGAGCGGCTGTGGCTTGCTTCTTAATCATATTCTGTCTGAACTAAATATAAATGAAATGTAATAAAATATTTTATTATCGATGGACATTATGAAAGGCTGTCCTTAACACCAAACAGGTATGAGGTTCAGCAAGGGAGCCATCAGGTAGAAAAAGATATTAGCCAGCATTAAGTAATCGTAATGGTATTTTTTTTTTTTTATTCTAGGCTACATTGTTGTTGTCTGAGAAAAGGCCTATAGCCAATGGACAATGTTGGATTTTAAATCAGCAGCAGCATACTTTAATCAATTGCTATGATGATCCATGTAATTCAAGTCTAATAACAGCTCTTATTTGATTAAGAGTTATAATGTAAAAGTATAAGTAACCTACTTTGTAATAAAGAATACTATACTCCTTATAGACATGGCTTGAGGATGTCATGCCTATAAATAGTTTCTAAGCTCAATAAACACAGATGATATTTGAACAGTACTGGCAGGATAATTGAAACAAACTCCAAATGCTATCTGGATCAAAGCAGCCTTAATTGAGGCAGTTTAGACAAGTAGTATTGAAACGCATTTCAAAATAAACAACACAAGGACATTTATGCTTCTTTGCTTCTTTGCTTCTTCATCTCCACCAACAAAAAGAACATCAGTGTTCTGGGACTGACTGTATCGGATACTTTTGGAGGATAATCCTCTGAGGATCTGAGCCAGCATACGACAAGAGGGAATAGACGGGCAGGGATGTGTATTTTGTGTATTTTCAGCCCACATTTAGAAAGCCAGGTGGTGTTTATATGTTTACGGAAGCTTGGGGGCGTTGGAGCTCTGTCGGAACAGCAATCTCTCTGTTTGGACCTTTTTAAAAACAGCTCTGTACGGACTGCAGGCAAACACTTACTTGTTTCTGTCAAAATCAGATGTCTTTTTAAAACGGTTTTTGTTAATGAAATACAATTGTGTACATGTTGTATGCCCTGAAAATAAATCTTGACTTTGTGGCTTGCTAAATGGAATCATTGCCATGTTTATGTCAATGCTAAGATAATCAGCTCTTGAATAACAGCTCAGTAGATTTTCTAGTGTCTTTATCTTCTCAACTGTTACAGTAAACAGTGAGAAGGGAGCAGGAAGTTGTTGTTGGCTCTTAGTGCATGCAGTGCAGCAGAGGATGAATGTGGAAAGGCCTGGCTGAGGATGAGAGTGAAGGTTTTTTGATTTATGAGATGTAGCACTGAAGTAGGATATCTTTGTGGGGTCTCTCCATACCAGATCCCCCATTACTGTCTGGAATAGGAGAGCAATTAATAGACTGCATTCTGCTGTGATGACGCATGCATAGCTATAGTTTCATTATTAGTACAGTTAGGGTTGTATTTGATATGCCAACAGCATTTAAAGGAATGGTCCACTCATTAGATAATTAATCAAAACTTCAGTATTTAGTGAAACGTTATGTTTAAACCATACCCTGAAGAAATCAGCGATATTCCCCGGTAAATAATGATTTTATAGCTCTTTTTTATCAAGACCTGTATATTCCGTCTGGCCGCCGCCATGTTTGCCATTTTCAGTAGTCACGTGATGGTCGTGACGTCATCCATGCGTTCACTTTGTCAACACACGGAGTATTTCAGTTCGAACTCGTCAGCAGAGGAACAAGTTTTGACCAATGTGAAGAGATTGGATGGGGGAATTCAGCCATACATATCAGTATGACAATACGACACCCTCTGTCCGTAGACCCTCACATCGTAAAGGAAAAACTTCCGAAGAAAACCCCCAGTTTAAAGGGAACATGGGAGAAACCTCAGGGAGAGCAACAGAGGAGGGATCCCTCTCCCAGGACGGACAGACGTGCAATAGATGCCGTGTGTAAATTGAAAAGATAATACATTTGCAACATAGGTAGTCCAAATGTTTGGAAATGCATGTGTGTATAATGGGAAGATTATATAAGATACTATATGTATGCATGTAGTACCACCCTTGCTAGCGATTCCCTCTCTAGTTTAGCATACTCAGCTTCGTTGTCCCTGGCCATAGAATCACGATTTTATGGAGCCGGAAAAACTGGGGGGAAATACACACTAGCCGGTACTACGCTATATGGAAAGGCCACCAAAAACTGTCCTGGCCTGGACGTTAAAACGGGGCTAGCCGCTGCAATGGAAATGCGCTATAACATACCTTATTCTTACTCCGAGCACTACTTCTGCTCCTCCGTCGCTTCACACTTGCAGAGGGCGATTTCTCTACTGGCCGAACTGGTGTCCTGGTCGGTGATGACACCAGAAAGACCGATGGTACTGCATCTCCATTAAGTAATGGTTGTTCTTTAAATCCCATGTTATGTTTGATCATACTCTCAGAGTAGTCGTCCGGAAATGTGAAATGTTCGCTGCATACATGAGCCTGTAAATCTCTCGGTTCGGGCCGGCCACATTCGCTAGCCACTGCCTCCGAATGTACTTCTTATGCTTACCTTTTGGCAACAGATGGAACCGAGCATTCCGTGGATTGTTCCTATCCGAATTATGGCAATATTTCACGATACCGTGAGGCATATTTGAAGAGAGAAACTACAGTAAATAACATGGAGATCAACGTGTCTTCGAAAACCAAACGCATGGATTACGTCACGTCCGGGAAATGGCGGCGCCCACAGTGTTGATGTTATTTCGGTATATAATCAGTTTAAAATCACTGATAATGTCATCGGATTAAAAAAAAAAAAAGAGAGACTGGCAGAGACTGGTCTGTTTTATCGGATGATAATTTTTAAAAAATGAGTGTCATGAGCATACCATTCCTTTAAACCAATGTTTCCCAGCCACTTAATGGGTCAAAACACAAATGTAATGGGATGATTAATGGGATAGAGAATAGAACACTTTTCATCTATATACATTGCAATGTTATAGCTATATCCCTTCAGGTTTCTAAAAACAATTAGGGCAACTTAATGAACCTTATTTTTTGGATTATGCAGTGCCATAAAAGGATATACAAATCCACTTAAAATGCGGAATAATGACAGTGAAATTGTAATTAAAAACGTGTAGAGGGCAGACCTTTACCAAGGCCATGAATTACCTTGCAATGTTAACACAAATGTTTAATTATACATTTAGTTTCCCATTAACCTTTTGACAAATAGACAAACCGAACTGATAACATGACCTCTTAAAGTTAAAGTAAAGTGAATAATAAAGAGAGAAAAAGGGATAAAGGGCATAGTCAGTCCATTATAATGGCAATGGAATACATGAGAATATAAATATAATGCCACAGTCTTTGAACTGTGTGTTCAGTTCACCCTGCATTGCCCTATTCACTGCAGTATGTGACACAGCATTGTGAGGATGATGAATGAAAAGTTGTAGGGTCTGCTTCTTGAACAATGGCTCCCGCTGCTGATTGACATTTGGCAGAAAGAGAAGCTTTTCAATATGGATTATTCATCAGTGGTTTGATCCTCCACTCAAATGTCACCCCAACAATGCCTCTGGCTTGGCAGTCGGGTCTGTTTCTCTGCAGCTCTGCAGGGTAGGATCTTGGCAATAATTACCACTTCTAATATGGCCTTCAGAAAGATTCAGACTCTGCTGCTTCTTAAATTATGATTATTAACATTTTATTAACAATTTAGGAAATCAATTAGAATCTTGGTTAACCACATGAGTGTAGTGTTGTGCTCTGCTCTAAACTATGTGTTTTAAATAAGTTGTAAGCCACAGATGCCTTATGGAAGAAATGTTTAACTAATGCAGCAAGCCGGTGCCTCAGATGACTGATGATAACTGATGTAACAGAGCTGGCCAAAAAGGAAATATAAAATGTGTTCACTTAACATGGAGCCTGACCACAAAGACATAACCCAAAACACAAATGTTTGCATGGACAATCTAATGAAACCTGATTTGAGCAGGAAAGCTTTTTCACATGCTGTGATGCCCCTGTGGGTCCATCAGTAGGGAGGGTGTGGCTGTTCTGTCTGTGCTGCATTGGCTCCAGTGATTACAGTAACTCAGGGCACCTGGGTCTGGTGCCCTGCAGCTATTTAAAGCCTCTCTGCTCCTCTCTGTTCTCACTCTGCTTTCCCCTGCAGACACCTGGGTTTTGGTTGAGTATGAAGTATGGGTTTTCTCAGTTGCACTATGAATTTGGCTAATTTGAATTACTTTCTTTAATAAACATATTTTTCTACCCGTTGACATGTTGTGTCTCCTTTTTGTTGTGGCCTTCTTAGTCTGGTCGCAACAACTGGGGACTCGTCCTACGGGTTATGTCTAGAAAGTTTGTGTAGTGCTCAGAGCACATGGCGTCATTTGAGCAGCTGATTAGTTGATGTGGTCCAGCTGTGTGCTGGCTTGGTGCTGCTATTTGGGGGACACATCATGTTTTTGGGTTTCAGGAAGCTTTAGTGTTTGACATGGCGTCAGGTTTTGTGTGCCAATCAGAAGGTAAGATGTTGCTGTTTGTTACACTTTTGTAAAGAGATTTCCCCGCTAGGCTTAAGTGGCGTTTCCCCTTGGGTTGCGTCTGTTTGTTTTTTGTCATAGTGTTGTGGCGACATGGTTAGTGTCAGCTGTTTTTGGACAGCTGTCTCGGGGGCACATCCACGTGATTTCTTTGGTGTTACCTGCGTGCAGGTCGCTCCATAACTCCGCCGGGTTCCAGTGCGTAATTACCCGCCACAAGCCACATGAAGACTAGGTGAGATTAGTAAGATTTTGGTTAGGGGGAACATTCTCTGTTGGGTTTTGTCTTTTGCCCAATGCGTGTTGACAGTTTAATACTTTGCTTTCTGATTGGGTATAGGTAATATATTATGGCTTCTTTGTCGGCGTTTGTGGATGCGCCCTCAGTGTCTTTCTTAGATGATTGCCAGCAGGCGCAGTTGGTCGAAATAGCAGCGCATTATGAAATTGCTGTTGTAGGGAGCAAGCGGAAACATGAGATTAAAGCTGTCATCTTTGTTTGAGCAGGGGGTGTTGCAGAAGAGTGAGTCTGGTGAGGCAGGGGTCGTGCCGGTAGTGGTTCAGACAGCTGGTTTGACGTTCGAGCAGCAAAAGGAGCTTTTGGCCATGCAGTTTAAACAGGAGAAGTTGGAGCAGGAGAGGTTGGAGTTGAGGTTGGAGCAGGAGAAGTTGCAGTTGGAGTTGAGGTTGGAGCAGGAGAAGTTGCAGTTGGAGCAGGAGAAGTTGGAGTTGAGGGGTCAGCAGCAGGAGGTAGAGAAGCGTTTAGAGGTGGAGAAGGTGCTTGAGGTGGAAAAGATGAAATGTGAGGTGTAATATGCTAGATTACGGCTGATTGGCAAGCTTGCTCCGGTGGAGGATGGTTCTGATAGGTCGGCATCAGGTAGTGTTGATATTATTTCTTACTTGCGGTTAGTGAAGAAACACACTCCTCAATGTCAGTCTTGGTACTTTATTGACAAAGATGACGACACCCTGAAACAGAGCAATGCCGCAGGATAAGCTGACAAAGTATTACATACATGCATGTCATGACCAATACACATATATTAAAGACACACTAAACAGTAGTGGAAACAGTCTTACATGAGTGAGTGGATGAACGTCTCAACTCGAGGCGGAGTGAATGAACAACATGTGAACTAAAATGGCCGCTAAGCACTACCGGGTCAAAGCACGGCATATCCGGGCAGCGACAGCAGTGACGCTGCCCTCTTGTAGCCGGCGATAAACTCTTCAGTTAGTGCCAAAGTTTAATGAGCGTGACCCTGACATTTCTTTTACTCTATTTGAACGCATATCAGAGGCAAGAAACTGGTCAGATTCAGACAAAGTGCTGTTACTTCAGTGTGTACTCACTGGGCGAGCACAGGAGGCTTATTCAGCTATTTGTGGCGAAAATGCTTTGGACTATGCTAGAGTAAAATCAGCGGTGTTAAAATCATACAAACTGGTTCCTGAAGCGTATTGTCAAAAGTTCCGAAGTTGGGTCAAGGGGGATAAGCAGACACATGTGAAGTTTATCCGTGATTTGACTTCTCATTTTCAGCGGTGGTGCGCGGCAGCAAAGGTTGCCAGTTTTGACGGTCTTTGTGAACTCATTGTATTGGAACAGTTTAAAGATGTTATCCCTCAGCATGTAGCCACTTATGTAAATGAGCAGAAACCTTTCACCGCGCTTAGAGCTGCTAAATTAGCGGATGATTTTGTGTCGACACATAAAGGCAGTTTTACAGAGAAGTGGTCTAGGGGTGATCGGAGACATGGAGAAGATGGTGGCTATTCCCACGGTGGTGCAAGTTTTCACCAGGCTCCTCCCGTAGATTTGCAGGTCCGGGGCGATCTGAGGGCACCAGAGTAGGCCAATGTCATTATTGCCGAGAAGAGGGTAATTGGAAGGAGCAGTGTCCGTTGCTGGAACCTGAGGGGAAGCCTCGTTCTTCATCACATGCTCCAGCCATGTGGTGTTCTTCCGTTTTTGGTTAAAAAGCCGCAGGGTGTAGGATCGGGCATGGTGCCTGATAAGAAGCTGGTTTGTGCCGACTTGGATGTGGGTTCTGTTTTTGAGCCGTTGTATGGATGGTCGGTAGTGACAAGTATGTTCCGATTAAGGTGTTGCGTGACACAGCAGCTAGATACTCATTTATTGTTGAGTCAGTGTTGCCTTTTTCGTCAGCGACAGAGACTGGGGATTTTGTGCTGATGAGGGGCATGGAGATGGGCTTGATTCCTGTGCGACGTCATACAGTAGTGCTGGATTGTGAGCTGGTACGGGGAGTTGTGTCTATCGGCGTGCGTCCCGCGTTGCCACTTGATGGGGTACAGATGATTTTGGGCAACGATCTTGCTGGTAGTGCTGTGTGGGCGGGTGTGCCACCACCTGTGGTGGTTTCCAGGCCGTTGACATCTGTAGAGCCAGATGAGAGCGGTTTGCTATTTCCAAGTGTGTCTCCAGTTTATACTATTACGCGTGTGCAGAGCCGTAGGATGTCTACTGACCTACCTGTTTCGGAGTCTGGAAAAAGTGGTCCAGCACGGTCCTTTGACTTTGAAATCGAGACAAAGAAGAAGATGGGGAAACCCCGCAAAGCGAAGGAGAGGAGGCCGAAGGAGGTCGGCGAGGCCGATGAGCGCCTACATGCTGTGGCTCAACGCCAGCCAACCCAAGGAGGAGTGGGACAGTGGAGGCGAAGAAGCAGTACGAAATCGCAAGGCAAGAGTTTGAAGACAGCGGCGGAGGAGGAGCGTCCTCCAGTCCTAAGAAGGAAAGTAAAAAAGCTGGAGTTAAGAAGAAGGATGTTGGGTTGTTGTGGACCCCTTTGGGGCCCCGTCTTAAGGGGGGGGGGGGCTGTGATGCCCTTGTGGGTCCATCAGTAGAGAGGGTGTGGCTGTTCTGTCTGTGCTGCATTGGCTCCAGTGATTGCATTGATTACAGTAACTCAGGGCACCTGGGTCTGGTGTCCTGCAGCTATTTGAAGCCTTTCTGCTCCTCTCTGTTCTCGCTCTGCTTTCCCCTGCAGACACCTGGGTTTTGGTTGAGTATGAAGTACGGGTTTTCTCAGTTGCTCCACTTTGTTGCACTCTATGAATTTGGCTAATTTGAATGACTTTCTTTAATAAACATATTTTTCTACCCGTTGACATGCCTTCTGAGCCAGGTCGCAACACATGCATTTAAAGGAGCAACCTTTTTCTGTTTTGTGCTAAGAAGCGATTTGTCTTTTTTCTGTAAAGGCAGCATTTGTCATTTAACCTGGATTCCTAAATTGTAGGACAATTACTCAAACATATGAAAACAAACACTTGATGTAAATGTATACATATTGAATTGTTATGGTGAATTTATTTGCGGAGGACGCAGATTGATACATTGGGAGAACACAAAGAAAATGTATTTGTCAAATATTCTGTGTTTATTTGAATCCACTTCTCAAGAAAAATATCATTTTTTTTCTAAAATTAGCCCCCTGCTGAAGTGCCAGTCAAGGTGAGAGTAAGTGAGATCGAACCAAGACTGTACATTTGTGGGTTGAGAACCAAAACAATGACCTTAAAGAAGCTAAACCGCTCCATAGAGCTGAGGGGAAGATCTCTTTGCTTCACTATTCGCAACCATTGTCACATTACACCTAGACAGTTGTCATATGATAATAACAAAGTATTTGTAAGAGATGCCTTAAAGAAAAACTCAATTGTTGCAAAGGTCCTCGTTGTCTTTTTAATGTCTTAGTATGTAAATAATTGAAAATAAAGAAAAGATGCATATTTAAATAACCTAGAAGCATCACATTTCTTTTGCATTTGTGTGAGAGAAATTCCTTATTTAGTGAAGGTTTGTTTCAGCTCTATTTGTGTTCATGGTTTGTCAGTGGAGATCAGTAACAGTTATGTAAGCATTAAACCTTATCAAAACAATCCCATTAATAGAAGTTATGCAGTTCCATCCTGAGGCAGCAACAGACAGATCACTCTTATTTGGACTTTCCTGAATAGAATGAATGGAACTGTTCTCTAAATGCCCTGTTGTAATGTTTGGAATGGGTAAACAGAGCTTCGGGGAACGCTCTTATTGGATCCAGCTGTGGATGGACAGACGCTGCTGCATTCAGCTGGCCCCGATTCCCCACGACATGGGAGTAAACAAAAGACTCTGTGTTAATCAGATAAGATATCCCATCACTAGAGCAGGACAAGAAAAAGAACATGTGCTATTTTCAATGTTCATTATTTTGAAACTTGGTATAAGAAAAAAGGAGGAACAACCTATAGTTATCCTAATCCCCTCTTTCTTTTGATGTTTTACAAATCTTAGAAATGACAGTCACAGGCAATGGAATAAATTATCGCAATACTTGGACTGCACACAACCAAATGTGGCTCATAAATGGTGCTCTATTAACTAAAGATGATTCATTTTGTATTGGGTACCCATTTAGTTTGACAATGTCTGCAGAAAGATCCTCCAATTTCCTGCAGACACTGACCATCTAATATCCAGCGTAATGTCCGAGCATGAAGGCCAGCTGACTTCCATTACCCACCACCGCTCTGGAGTGAAAACAGTCACAGCGCCTATCCACACCTGTCAATGGTTATAGACTGGCTCCAGGATGGCACTCATATGTGATGAGTGGAAGACCATTACTTTATAAAATTCCAAAAGAGAAACTTGCCCCAGATATCTTTAAACAAATACATCTTTCCTCAAGAGCTCTTTCAGGTTTTCCATGAAACAGGATGTTGGCCTCAATGGAGCGTGGAGAAAAATATTTACTCTGATTAGAAAGAGATTCTAGTTCAACTGTTATCAAGTGGGAAATCGGTTGTAAGATTGCGTCAATGTTGCCCTTGGTGCAGTGTCCTAAAGGCCAACATTGCTTTAAATCTTTTTCATGTCAAGGACCACTTGACTATTTGTATTTTAAATAATTATTTAGAGAAAACTAATTGAAAAAATGTCCCTAAAATATCATTAGGAACATGTTTGGGGACAAAGTCATGACAACGTTTTGAAAGACAGGAATGATAGAATGAAGCACCTGTGAGATATATCTGCTGTTTTGGGCATTCTTGATTTCGTCAGAATGTATTATGGCAACCCTGTCTCCTAAAAATTACGTTGCCACAGAACTAAACTGTATTCTCAATTAGCCACGTTTAGCCTAGAAACTTATTTTCTCCCACGTTAAGCTCATTATGAACGTATCTCAAATACGTTTATTTTCTACATAACTTCTAGAAACATATTTTCTCCCACGTTACGTTTCTTATGAACGTATCTTAAATACGTATCTTAAATACGTTTATTTTCTACATATCTTTGCCATTTATTGTCTTGCTTATAATAATGATAATAGTCATTTATAAATATCATTTTAGAGCACACATTTGAAATCGAGAATCTGGCTCGATATATGGTTAAAAACCCCAAGGTCCCCGCCGGCGGGTCCTTTTGTTTTATTTTTTCATGACACTGTGTCTGAGGGGATCTTAATATTTAAGAACCTATTAATGTGTTATACCAGATTAACGGGAATAATCTCAGCTAACTGACGATACAAACAATTTTTACCAAAACATTTGCTGACACTAACCATGCCCACCTCAACACTGAAAGATACAAACTTGCGACGTTATCAACAAAAACGTACATCAAAACAAGTGGCGCTAGGTAGCCCACAATGCTAACATGGCTTACCTTCGTCTTTGTCTGGTCTAAACTGGTCTTCAATGGCATTAAAACGATAAAAACGATGCTGTCTGTGTCCCCTTTGAAATGTTCTGATAATCCATAAGCAATAAAACAGCTTTTCCGTTGCTTGATATCAGAGCAGGATATTTCTCCCCTCTGCTGCAAGCTAGTATGCACAGAGACGCCACCTTTTTTTTAACATGAGTGTGTGCGGGACGATTTCCCTTGGATTCTATTGGCTCTAACGGTCAGAAAGAGATGTCACATGTCAAAATCGAACAAGGGGGGCCAGAGATATGGAAAATCCACCCAAATGGCCCCAGAAGAGGTTTTTTTTTGCTAAATCTGTTTAAAAAAGTCACATGTCACTTGTTTTGCATCAATCTTGATACAGGGTAGTTATTATATGTTGTACTTTGGATTCCTAAAGCTTTTAGTCTACTAACCCATCATCCAAGGTTAGTTTTCACTATAAGTACAACATATCTTTTGGACGGACACTATAATTTACAGTTTTTTACCATGTTCAATCTGAATTTTCTTTAAAATAAAAAACATCTATATTGATTATGACTTTTCTACATCCAACTCACAGGTTTATCATTACTTTGAGAAAAAAGGTTATTAATTTAACCCTTTTAGAAGGGAAGATATGGTCATTTGTTCTGGGAATGTCATTTTCGAGCCTGAAACCTGAAAAACAGGCTCGGGGCTTAACAAGTTAAATTAAAATCAGTAGGCGAGGTTGTAATTTCGCCAGCTGTTACACTCATGAGCGAGGCAGAAAATAATAGTTTTAACATGCCTAAAAGCTGCTGTGTCGTTTATTGCACCTTAAACATTAAAACAAATCCAGAGTTACGTGTTTCTGTACTTCCTCTAAGAAGAAAGAACAGTAACAGAAGATCTCTGTTACACCAGATGTGGTGTTGTTAATGCGATATGATATCCGAACAAAAATTCAATTTAGGATGGCCGAAGACACTACACTACCCATAATCCCCAGCTATCGTTTGGGACTACAGTCCCGTTGACAAACCCCGTGGCTGCAGTCGGATAGTTTAAAAATCAGCTCCTAAGTTCTAACCCTATCGTCTATTCCTTGACCTCTGAGTGAAACGTCACGGGGTTAAGGGTTAGTGGATAGGAGAATTCAAAAGGACTTAGGAGAAGAGACTGCGGTACTTTAGAGAATCCGAATGCACTTTCACTATCCGACGTGTTTATGATGCGCCAGCGGAAGTCATTGTGTGCGTCTGCTGCTGTGGGGAAACTATGGAAACCACAGTTTTCTATACAGCGGACGACAACATGGATGTTTAATAAGAACGAGGTACTACTGTAAACTCATCTAGAGACTCTGCACCGTGCTCTGATGCTGTTGCTTTGCTTTATGAAAGTGGACAACAGAGAAACATATTCTTCATGACCAAAGTTGGAATTGAAATAAAAAAGGAAAGTGAAACTTATGCTCGTCACCCTCTCCCTCCGGTCCACATTAATACAAATGATCCCAATACGTATGATTGTATGAACTAAAGATCTTAAAATCAATACAGATGTATTTATTATAAACGTTAGTCCTTAACATCTATCACAGTGTATATCCAACCTGATCTCACCAGAATGCGTGACTCCACCACGACTCCTTAACACCACAATAGCCGCGTTCACACTGCGGTACTTTTCCCACAAAGGTTCATGCGAACTTAGTTCATGCTCGCGTTCACATCAAAAAGAGCCGGTACTAAAAGTAGTTCATGCGAACCTTTTAATCCCCTCGAAAGTCCCTGCGAGAGAGCAGGGACTTTCGAGCGGCTCTTTTTTGAGAAAAGAGCTATATTCCTGATTGGCTGGGCGTATTGCAAACCACGCCCCGTAAAACTCCCAAAAAGTTTTGTGAAGCCGCCATTTTATTATCCTCGCATTAGCATTAGCATTAGCCCAGCGCAGAAACGCAGAGAGACTAACTTATGGCAACACAAAATAAAACATGGGAGCGGTGGAGATGAGGAGGTGTCGGCGTTCTGGCGATTTACTCTGAAGGCTTCAGTAGAAGCTGCTGGGACTCCCAGCAGCTTCTACTGAAGCCAGTCCCCAACTCCGGGGACTTCCGGCCGGGGACTTTGGGCGGCAGTATACGCCGTGAAGTGGGTTGCGGCCTGCCAGTAAACCCAAAGCAGAAGAAGAAGAAGTGACGTCAGCGGCTTCATTTGCCTAATCCACCCCCAGGGACTTTTTCTGATGTGAACGCGATCTGTACTTAGTTCATGCGAACTAAAGAGTTCGCATGAACTAAGTTCGCATGAACCTTTGTGGGAAAAGTACCGCAGTGTGAACGCGGCTATTGCGTGGTGGAGTCACGAACTTTGTTACATTTGCGTGTCGGCACCACGCAAACAACCCCAATGTAAAGTGAATGAGGCTCCTTTGTCGTGGTGCACACACGCATTTCTACAACGTGCATTGTGTGTAATGCAACTGTTAATTTTATTAAATTAGTTAGTTTTTAAGGAAGGCCAGAGCTTCAGCTGTGTCAAATAGATTGTTCCCTTCAGTTAACGTTATTTAAAAGATAATGATCATGTCTTGTATTACGAGCGTCCATTCCCATTGGATAACGGAGAATTTTACACCCGGAAGTAAGTAGCCTATTCTCCTTACTGTCGATTGATTTTACAGTGATATCTGCACTACTCATCGACTAAAAAACACCAAATTGTCCTTGTTAATTACACAACATTGATTGGTTTGAATTGTGTGCAATGCTTTTGTATTTTCCCCCTTCGATTCGGAGAAACAAATATTTTTTCGGAGTTATTGGACGGCAGAAGACACTACACTACCCAGAATCCTCAGCTATCGTTTGGGACTACACCATGAACCCCGTGATCAGTCCTCAAGCTCTGTGATTGGTTGACCTCCAACTGCATTCCATATGAAAAAAAACGTTTCGTAAAAGAGAAAATCATACTTTATTCAGCAGTGCTTGCTTTACTCTTTGATAGTCATCACATGAATGCATTGTAATAAATGGTTTGGCTGCATTAAATATTACACATCTGTCTTAGTTCTTTATTTATCTACAGAGATCGGGCATCAGAATACACCGGAAACTATTCTTTTTACCGTTCTGTTTTAATTTCACAATAAAGTTAGTAGTAATATTTTGTTTTGATATTATTGTTTTTTATTAACTACTAGACGGACTGGGTCATGTTAAGCATCTTTTTTTGGTTGCTATGGGTTTTTTTCCATCGCTTTTGTGTTACAAATATCAAAACAATAACAAAATAATATTCGTCGTAAACTAAACCGGAAACAGCAGTATATTTTATTTTGTTAACACTGTAAACTTGACAGCCTTTTAACCTATGCTTTTAACCCAAACCACCTACTGGTTAAAGCACGTTATTACACGTTTAGAGTAATTGCAATGCAGGAAGATTGTGTTGCTTTTTAATGACTGTTTAAAATGCCTTTTTCTTAATGTCTTTCATTTTTGTAACGCACTTTTGAATGTGTTATATTTTATGAAAACATTCAAATATTAAGAGTACATACAAAATAGTGGGAAAGTAGAAGGTCAATTATATAAATATAGAATAGAAAATATCAAGAAGATACTCAAATGATATCTAGAGTAAAACAGTTTAGTGCCTGATAGGAGGATGTGCTAACTAATAAGGCTTTATTTAAAGAAATGTGCAGAATACGACAGTGTAATGGTGGAAGTATACACACACATTGATAGATGTCTTGTAATGCACTGTTGATGAACCTGTGACCCAAGTTGTTCATTCATTGCATAACTACACTGTTGTGTATATGATATGTCAATAAACCTTAGAACATCTTGAAATCTTGAAAGGGATGTGCAAAATAGCAATTATATACAGTCTTTAATGAACTATTAGAGAATAACGAGTAATGAATATGCTTTAAACGGATCTGCAGATAAATATTTAGTCTTCTCAAGCAACCAACTATCAAATATCTCGCCTGATTGTTGGCACTTGACAATCACCTTCACTGAATTTCATTCAGGTGTAACTAAAGTCTGATTTAAGGGTTGTTTATATTTCACATCATTAATCCAAATCTGTAAAGTAACTAAAATAAATGTAGTGGATTAAAAATACCAGGTTAACCTTAAAGAAAGCCCTCAGGATTATAACAGACCACCATCACCCCAGCCACAAACAGTTCTGTCTGCTGCAGTCTGGCAGGCGGTACCACAGCATTCGGACTAAAACCACCAGACACAGAGACAGCTTCATCAGAAGACTATTAAACACCTGAACTTAGAAATAACATTCATCTGGCTGCTACTTAGAAATTATTTATCTAATATATCATATTCCAATCACTTGTATATAGACTCTTATTGCACTATTTCACTATTTTTTCTGTGCATCTGTTTGCGTAGCACTGTTGGAGGAGCCTGTGACCTAAGGGGGGGAGGGGGGTAGGACACGTTCGATTCCTGTTTTGAATAGTGTGCCGTAGATGGGTTTCATTCCATTTCAAAGTCCTTTTGGACGCTCTGTGTAAACGTCGCGCATCCAATCACAGAGGTTGAGGACTGATCACGGGGTTTGTCAAGCTAAGCACATGGTGTAGTCCCAAACGATAGCTGAGGATTCTGGGTAGTGTAGTGTATTCTGCCGTCCAAAAACTCCGAAAATATATTTGTTTCTCCGAATCGAAGGGGGAAAATACAAAAGCATTGTACACAATTCAAACCAATCAATGTTGTGTAATTAACAAGGACAATTTGGTGTTTTTTAGTCGATGAGTAGTGCAGATATCACTGTAAAATCAATCGACAGTAAGGAGAATAGGCTACTTACTTCCGGGTGTAAAATTATCCGTTATCCAATGGGAATGGACGCTCGTAATACAATACAGGGGACATGATCATTATCTTTTAAATAACGTTAACTGAACTGAAGGGAACAATCTATTTGACACAGCTGAAGCTCTGGCTTTCCTTAAAAACTAACTAATTTAATAAAAATAACAGTTGCATTACACACAATGCACGTTGTAGAAATGCGTGTGTGCACCACGACAAAGGAGCCTCGTTCACTTTACATTGGGGTTGTTTGCGTGGTGCCGACACGCAAATGTAACAAAGTTCGTGACTCCACCACGCATTGTGGTGTTAAGGAGTCGTGGTGGAGTCACGCATTCTGGTGAGATCAGGTTGTGTATATCACCATTCAAACATCTTTTAAAAGTTGAACAAAACCCCACATCAGCGTCAAGTAAACACTGAACTGTTGACTTTATTTGGAATAACTTCAGGTGAAAACTAACGTTCATATTTCTCTTTTTGATTATAATACTGTACTGATGAACGTTCAAAACAAAGCACTTTGGCAACTTACCACCTATGTTTTCAAATGCTTAATAAGCACCGTAACTTTCATGATATCATTTCTCGGTCATGAATCGGTTGTTTCCGTGAACGCCGACTGTTGAGTGACGGCAAAATGCTGCGGCTGCAAGGCATTGTGGGGCAGCATTTTCGCTCTTCTCCTGTCGGTTAGGGAGGTCCAGTGGTTCCTAAGCTAAAGGAGGTTATAAAGGAAGTTTGAAACCTCCTTTGCTATCATTCTCATCATTCTAGAGAATTCGAACGGCACTTATCATGGCTGCCACTGAGGGACTTCCGGGTCATTTCACTCCTTTAGGAAGGTTTCCTAAGCTAAATGGACTATTCGACTTCAGCCCGAGATTAATCTTCAAGCTCTGGATTGGATGTTGGAGTGGCAGGCGCGCCAAGGTTACGCCGAGCGTCAAGCTCTTTGAAATGGAACGAAACCACGGCAGACTATTTAAAACTGACTCGAACTCCCCCCGAGAGGATGTTTAGGCGATAGGAAACAAAGTTGGTGTGGTACAAATTTAAAACATGTTAATTACTAAATGGGGGAAATTGCTTGTATCCATAATGGGCAGCATATATATACCCACATGACAGCTCATTGTTACTTTGTAGTTCTACTCCACTACAATTCAGAGGTTAACCTGGTATTTGTTACTCCACTACATTTATTTTAGTTACTTTGCAGATTCTGATTAATGATGTGAAATATAAACAACCCTTAAATCAGACTTTAGTTACACCTGAGTAAAAATTCAGGGAAAGTGCAAACAATCAGGAGAGATATTTGACTGTTGGTGCTTGAGAAGACTGAACATTTATCTGCAGAGCTCTATAAGTAATATTCATTACTCGTTATTCTCTACTAATAGTTAATTAAAAACTGTATATTATGGCTATTTTGCACATCCCTTTCAAGATTTTCAAAGGTTTATTGACATATCATACACAACTACGGTGTAGTTATGCAATGAATGAAAAACTTGTGTCACAGGTTCCTCAACAGTGCATTATGACATCTATCAATATGTGTGTACCTCCACCATTAAACTGTCATATTCTGCACATTTCTTATACTCTCTACATACATAAGAGTATAATTAATGTGTATAATTAAAATAAGTGCTTCAACATAGTTAACATTGCAGGAAAGCAATATATTAGACGTTAAGTACTTTGTCAGGCTTAATATTTATCTGTAGATAGATAGATACCCCCAAAGCTTTTTTTTATTTGAAAGAAGACCTTAACCTAAAGTATTCTTAATGTGTTAATAAAGGTTAATTAGTTTGTCTGTTTTGCACATCCTCATATTAATATCTTTGTACATCCAGCACTAAACTGTTTTATTGTAGAAATCACTTACAGTATCTTCTTGATTTTTTATATTCTATATTTCTATCATTGACCTTCTACTTTCCCCCTATGTATGTACTCTTAATATTTTTTTTCATCAAATAACATTATTCAACAAAAATAACATTATTCAACAAAAAATAATTAAATAACGTGCTTTAACCACTAGGCGGTGCACACAAGGTACACACAGCATACTAATAATAACTTTGTATTATTAGTGTAGGACACTTATGTATGTATAACATCTGAAGATATTTAGTTTTATTCATGTTTTTACATGATTTTACAGGATATTGCTATACTATTTCTCATGTTTTACTTCGACACATTAATATCTGATTTGTAAAACATCACAGACAGAAAGGTATATCCGTCATTTAATGGTAAGCTATTGAAATTGTGATTCCATAGATGTGTCTCACATCTATTCTCTCAACTCAGATTTACATTCTTATATTCAAAGAAAATCAGTAATATCTTTAAAAACGTGCATTGCGGCTAAAACATCCAATCAGCGAGCTGAGGATCTTACCTACGTCTGTTTCCGGTATTGTTCCTGTAATGAGAGTTCACATTTATGCTACATTGAAGGGTGGAATTGACTACACATCTTCAGAAACATAATTTGCTTCAGATATAACTCATAGCAAATAAAGTATAAAAATATAAGTAATAAAAAGATAAAACACTGTCATTTACGTTAGAATAAATAAAATGGTTTTGAATAATAGATGAGAGTAAAATCTACGTCAGTTTACAGCCCCGCCCACTTTTGGGGAAACTAACGCTGTCATTTGAACGGCGATCAAGCCTGAAGCCACAGAGATCTTCTGTTACTGTCCTTTCTTCTTAAGGCTAGTTTCCACTGGGTCCATCTGCGCCGCGCTGCGCCGCGTTACGGCTGCGCCGCGGCGGTTATAAGGATCGCGGCCACTCTAGTCAATGGGTGCTATTCCACCACACGCCCAGAAGCGCCCCAGAAGCGGCTCGGCACAGCGCTTCTCTAAAATTACGATGAATCCTATTTTTGCCGCGGCGCAGCCGTAACGTAAGGTCGGACAGGCAGCCCCCCCTCGCAGGAAGTGGAAAGGTGAGCATCCGGGCCAGGCCCATCCCCCACATATACTAATTTAGCAGACCCCCCTCCTTCATCACAACACCTCCACTACGATACGCACAATGGACGACGAGGTTTTCATCATGGAAGTGGAAAAACACACTATTTTATATGATGTAACCCAGTGTTTCCCAACCGGGGGTACGCGTACCCCTAGTGGTACGTGGGTGGTCCCCAGGGGGTATGTGAAAAGATTTTGAAAAGTAAAACATTTTTTTATTTTAGATTTTTTTTTATTAAACATTTTACAGGAAAACTGTACCCAAATAATGAATAATGCATAATCTGTAATAATGTAACCAAAATTGGGGGCATTCAAATTAAGTAAATAATTTGCTGGCTATATATTATTATTGGCGCGGCGTTCAGCTTCCCGCCGGACTATCAGGTGTTACATCATCATCATCATCATCATTGTAGTGGCGCGCTGGTTTTCTTGCTAGCTAGCAAAATATCAACATCCTATCAAGTGAATGCGCTGGTGTTTATTGAGATCAAAATTTCTGTTAACATAATCATTATGGATCAATGGCTGAGTCGAGCTGGTTCATCCAGAAACAACAGCACAGGTGATACTGCTGAATCAGGAGAACCCGTTCTCAAGAAAATGAAAACAGAGAAGGTGAAGAATCGTCAGTTTGGTGAACATTATGTGCTCTCCGGGTTTACAGTCACAACTACAGAGCCACCGCAGCCAATGTGTTTCATCTGTGGTGACGTGCTTTCTAATAATAGCATGAAACCATCCCATTTACATCGGCACCTTAGTACTAGACATCCCGCCTATAATAATAATAATAATAATAATAATAATCCTTATATTTATTATAGCGCTTTATCAAAGACTCTCAAAGCGCTTTACAAATACACATTACACATACAGATCATACATGTAATGGTCATCTACTGTGGACAATACCCACAGGAGCAAATTCGGGTGAAGTGTCTTGCCCAAGGACACAACGGCCTGACGCAGTGGGGCGGGAGCGGGTTTCGAACTGGAGTTCCCCACGCCCCCTTGATCTGATGATCAAACGCACAGACCACTGCGCCTGTGTGGGTAAGCCTGCAGAGTTTTCCACCAAAAGCTGGCTGAATTTAAGGGAAGCCAAGAAAAACTAAAGAAAGCGACATCGGTCTCAACCAAGGCCTTGGAGGCATCTTATGCCGTATCGCTACTCGTTGCTAAATCGAAAAAGCCATTTACCATAGCCGAAGAGCTAATCTTGCCTGCTGCTATAATTCTCGCAGAAACTATGCTCGATAAGAAAGCAGCTGATGTCCTGAAGAAAGTGCCGTTGTCAAATAATACTGTGTGCCATCGGATCGACGACATGGGAATTGACATTATTGACCAAGTGGTGGAAAAATGTAAAGCGTCTGGTACGTTCGCTTTGCAGTTGGACGAATCAACGGATGTCAGTGGGGAAGCACAACTGATTGCGTTTGTGCGTTACAAAGACACTTTGGAGATGAACGAGCACATTCTGTTTTGCAAGAAACTCACGGGGAGAACTACCGGACAGGACGTTTTTAACGTTATTGACAATTTTTTCTCTCAACACAAGCTGGATTGGAAATCCTGCTCTCATGTGTGCACAGACGGCGCTGCGCGATGACCGGCAGAGTAAATGGATTAAACATAAAAAAGGTAAACCCTGACGTTACATGGACGCACTGCATGATTCACCGAGAAGCATTAGCTAGCAAGAGAACGAGTCCAGAGTTGAACGATGTTTTGAATGATGCCGTAAAAGTGATCAACTTCATACAGTCCAGGCCTTTGAATCATAGACTCTTTCAGTCACTTTGTGAAGACGGTGGGTCAGAACATGAACAGCTCCTGCTTCACACTGACGTCCGCTGGTTATCCCGAGGGAAGACGTTACAGCGGCTGTTCGAGCTACGCAATGAAGTGAGGGCATTTCTGTCGGAGCACACACACCCACTTGTGGCTATGTTCGACGACGCTGACTGGGTAGCTCGGCTGGGATACCTCTCTGATATTTTCAGCAAACTCAACCAGATGAATCTCTCTCTTCAAGGTAAAGACACAAATGGTCTTAGCTTGTATGACAAAGTGTGTGGATTCATGGAGAAGATCAAGCTCTGGCAGAGCAAATGTGAAAAAGGAGATACAAGTTGTTTCCTGCAGCTGAACGCATACATTGCTACTGGTGAATGTGACAGAGCTCCAATTGTGAAAATAGTACACACACATTTGTCCAAACTCAAGAATGAGTTCAACTCCTACTTCCCTGATATTGACAACAAGTCATCCACACTGGACTGGGTGCGTAATCCATTTGTGACGTGCATTAACAGCAGCATTCCCGCCAGACTGCAAGAAGACCTCATAGATGTGTCCTCAGATAGGAGCCTGAAGATGAGCTACTCAAGCACACCACTGACACAGTTCTGTGTGTGGTGTGGAGAAGGAGTATCCTGAATTGGGGAAACATGCCCTGAATGAACTGTTGCCTTTTGGGTCCACATACCTGTGTGAGGTGACATTCCCCGCCATGACCCACATCAAGACTAAACACAGGAACAGACTCAACTTGGAGAATAACCTGGTCACAGCTGTTGCAACAATCTCCCCCAGACTCACAAAACTGATGAGGGAGAAACAGGCTCAAGTGTCACATTAATTGGTGAGTTACCTTACTTTTTTTTTAAGTCTTTAAACAATGGCTATTATAATGTATTATACTAATGAAGCCTTCCGAGTAAATCGCCAGAACGCCGACACCTCCTCATCTCCACCGCTCCCATGTTTTATTTTGTGTTGCCATAAGTTAGTCTCTCTGCGTTTCTGCGCTGGGCTAATGCTAATAATGCTAATGCGAGGATAATAAAATGGCGGCTTCACAACACTTTTTGGGAGTTTTACGGGGCGTGGTTTGCAATCCGCCCAGCCAATGAGAAGCCCCTCACTGCAGTGCGCAGTACCTCAAGATGGGCGGAGCCTCAACGCCCATCCTTCTCAACATTTGAGGCACGTGACGGGACGGCCCCACTTTCTCAACCTTTGAGGCACGTGACGAGCTTCACAGATGACGCGTTGCATCCTTTTTCCTTGAAATCGAGAATCTGGCTCGATATATGGTTAAAAACCCCAAGGTCCCCCCGGCGGGTCCTTTTGTTTTATTTTTTCATGACACTGTGTCTGAGGGGATCTTAATATTTAAGAACCTATTAATGTTTTATACCAGATTAACGGGAATAATCTCAGCTAACTGACGATACAAACAATTTTTACCAAAACATTTGCTGACACTAACCATGCCCACCTCAACACTGAAAGATACAAACTTGCGACGTTATCAACAAAAACGTACATCAAAACAAGTGGCGCTAGGTAGCCCACAATGCTAACATGGCTTACCTTCGTCTTTGTCTGGTCTAAACTGGTCTTCAATGGCATTAAAACGATAAAAACGATGCTGTCTGTGTCCCCTTTGAAATGTTCTGATAATCCATAAGCAATAAAACAGCTTTTCCGTTGCTTGATATCAGAGCAGGATATTTCTCCCCTCTGCTGCAAGCTAGTATGCACAGAGACGCCACCTTTTTTTTAACATGAGTGTGTGCGGGACGATTTCCCTTGGATTCTATTGGCTCTAACGGTCAGAAAGAGATGTCACATGTCAAAATCGAACAAGGGGGGCCAGAGATATGGAAAATCCACCCAAATGGCCCCAGAAGAGGTTTTTTTTGCTAAATCTGTTTAAAAAAGTCACATGTCACTTGTTTTGCATCAATCTTGATACAGGGTAGTTATTATATGTTGTACTTTGGATTCCTAAAGCTTTTAGTCTACTAACCCATCATCCAAGGTTAGTTTTCACTATAAGTACAACATATCTTTTGGACGGACACTATAATTTACAGTTTTTACCATGTTCAATCTGAATTTTCTTTAAAATAAAAAACATCTATATTGATTATGACTTTTCTACATCCAACTCACAGGTTTATCATTACTTTGAGAAAAAAGGTTATTAATTTAACCCTTTTAGAAGGGAAGATATGGTCATTTGTTCTGGGAATGTCATTTTCGAGCCTGAAACCTGAAAAACAGGCTCGGGGCTTAACAGTAAATTAAAATCAGTAGGCGAGGTTGTATTTCGCCAGCTGTTACACTCATTGAGCGAGGCAGAAAATAATAGTTTTAACATGCCTAAAAGCTGCTGTGTCGTGTATTGCACCTTAAACATTAAAACAAATCCAGAGTTACGTGTTTCTGTACTTCCTCTAAGAAGAAAAGAACAGTAACAGAAGATCTCTGTTACACCAGATGTGGTGTTGTTAATGCGATATGATATCCGAACAAAAATCAATTTAGGATGGCCGAAGACACTACACTACCCATAATCCCCAGCTATCGTTGGGACTACAGTCCCGTTGACAAACCCGTGGCTGCAGTCGGATAGTTTTAAAAATCAGCTCCTAAGTTCTAAACCCTATCGTCTATTCCTTGACCTCTGAGTGAACGTCACGGGGTTAAGGGTTAGTGGATAGGAGAATTCAAAAGGACTTAGGAGAAGAGAACTGCGGTACTTTAGAGAATCCGAATGCACTTTCACACTATCCGACGTGTTTATGATGCGCCAGCGGAAGTCATTGTGTGCGTCTTGCTGCTGTGGGAAACTATGGAAACCACAGTTTTCTATACAGCGGACGACAACATGGATGTTTAATAGAACGAGGTACTACTGTAAACTCATCTAGGACTCTGCACCGTGCTCTGATGCTGGTTGCTTTGCTTTATGAAAGTGGACAACAGAGAAACTATTCTTCATGACCAAAGTTGGAATTGAAATAAAAAAGGAAAGTGAAACTTATGCTCGTCACCCTCTCCCTCCGGTCCACATTAATACAAATGATCCCAATACGTATGATTGTATGAACTAAAGATCTTAAAATAATACAGATGTATTTATTATAACGTTAGTCCTTAACATCTATCACAGTGTATATCCAAACCTGATCTCACCAGAATGCGTGCTCCACCACGACTCCTTAACACCACAATAGCCGCGTTCACACTGCGGTACTTTTCCCACAAAGGTTCATGCGAACTTAGTCATGCTCGCGTTCACATCAAAAAGAGCCGGTACTAAAAGTAGTTCATGCGAACCTTTTAATCCCCTCGAAAGTCCCTGCGAGAGAGCAGGGACTTTCGAGCGGCTCTTTTTTTGAGAAAAGAGCTATATTCCTGATTGGCTGGGCGTATTGCAAACCACGCCCCGTAAAACTCCCAAAAAGTTTTGTGAAGCCGCCATTTTATTATCCTCGCATTAGCATTAGCATTAGCCCAGCGCAGAAACGCAGAGAGACTAACTTATGGCAACACAAAATAAAACATGGGAGCGGTGGAGATGAGGATGTGTCGGCGTTCTGGCGATTTACTCTGAAGGCTTCATTAGAAGCTGCTGGGACTCCCAGCAGCTTCTACTGAAGCCAGTCCCCAACTCCGGGGACTTCCGGCCGGGGACTTTGGCGGCAGTATACGCCGTGAAGTGGGTTGCGGCCTGCCAGTAAACCCAAAGCAGAAGAAGAAGAAGTGACGTCAGCGGCTTCATTTGCCTAATCCACCCCCAGGGACTTTTTCTGATGTGAACGCGATCTGTACTTAGTGTCATGCGACTAAAGAGTTCGCATGAACTAAGTTCGCATGAACCTTTGTGGGAAAAGTACCGCAGTGTGAACGCGGCTATTGCGTGGTGGAGGTCACGAACTTTGTTACATTTGCGTGTCGGCACCACGCAAACAAACCCCAATGTAAAGTGAATGAGGCTCCTTTGTCCGTGGTGCACACACGCATTTCTACAACGTGCATTGTGTGTAATGCAACTGTTAATTTTATTAAATTAGTAGTTTTTAAGGAAGGCCAGAGCTTCAGCTGTGTCAAATAGATTGTTCCCTTCAGTTAACGTTATTTAAAAAGATAATGATCATGTCTTGTATTACGAGCGTCCATTCCCATTGGATAACGGAGAATTTTACACCCGGGAAGTAAGTAGCCTATTCTCCTTACTGTCGATTGATTTTACAGTGATATCTGCACTACTCATCGACTAAAAAAACACCAAATTGTCCTTGTTAATTACACAACATTGATTGGTTTGAATTGTGTGCAATGCTTTTGTATTTCCTCCTCCCCTTCGATTCGGAGAAACAAATATTTTTTCGGAGTTATTGGACGGCAGAAGACACTACACTACCCAGAATCCTCAGCTATCGTTTGGGACTACACCATGAACCCCGTGATCAGTCCTCAAGCTCTGTGATTGGTTGACCTCCAACTGCATTCCATATGAAAAAAAACGTTTCGTAAAAGAGAAAATCATACTTTATTCAGCAGTGCTTGCTTTACTCTTTGATAGTCATCACATGAATGCATTGTAATAAATGGTTTGGCTGCATTAAATATTACACATCTGTCTTAGTTCTTTATTTATCTACAGAGATCGGGCATCAGAATACACCGGAAACTATTCTTTTACCGTTCTGTTTTAATTTCACAATAAAGTTAGTAGTAATATTTTGTTTTGATATTATTGTTTTTTATTAACTACTAGACGACTGGGTCATGTTAAGCATCTTTTTTTGGTTGCTATGGGTTTTTTCCATCGCTTTTGTGTTACAAATATCAAAACAATAACAAAATAATATTCGTCGTAAACTAAACCGGAAACAGCAGTATATTTTATTTTGTTAACACTGTAAACTTGACAGCCTTTTAACCTATGCTTTTAACCCAAACCACCTACTGGTTAAAGCACGTTATTACACGTTTAGAGTAATTGCAATGCAGGAAGATTGTGTTGCTTTTTAATGACTGTTTAAAATGCCTTTTTCTTATGTCTTTCATTTTTGTAACGCCACTTTTGAATGTGTTATATTTTATGAAAACATTCAAATATTAAGAGTACATACAAAATAGTGGGAAAGTAGAAGGTCAATTATATAAATATAGAATAGAAAATATCAAGAAGATACTCAAATGATATCTAGAGTAAAACAGTTTAGTGCCTGATAGGAGGATGTGCTAACTAATAAGGCTTTATTTAAAGAAATGTGCAGAATACGACAGTGTAATGGTGGAAGTATACACACACATTGATAGATGTCTTGTAATGCACTGTTGATGAACCTGTGACCCAAGTTGTTCATTCATTGCATAACTACACTGTTGTGTATATGATATGTCAATAAACCTTAGAACATCTTGAAATCTTGAAAGGGATGTGCAAAATAGCAATTATATACAGTCTTTAATGAACTATTAGAGAATAACGAGTAATGAATATGCTTTAAAACGGATCTGCAGATAAATATTTAGTCTTCTCAAGCAACCAACTATCAAATATCTCGCCTGATTGTTGGCACTTGACAATCACCTTCACTGAATTTCATTCAGGTGTAACTAAAGTCTGATTTAAGGGTTGTTTATATTTCACATCATTAATCCAAATCTGTAAAGTAACTAAAATAAATGTAGTGGATTAAAAATACCAGGTTAACCTTAAAGAAAGCCCTCAGGATTATAACAGACCACCATCACCCCAGCACAAACAGTTCTGTCTGCTGCAGTCTGGCAGGCGGTACCACAGCATTCGGACTAAAACCACCATACACAGAGACAGCTTCATCAGAAGACTATTAAACACCTGAACTTAGAAATAACATTCATCTGGCTGCTACTTAGAAATTATTTATCTAATATATCATATTCCAATCACTTGTATATAGACTCTTATTGCACTATTTCACTATTTTTTCTGTGCATCTGTTTGCGTAGCACTGTTGGAGGAGCCTGTGACCTAAGGGGGGGGAGGGGGGTAGGACACGTTCGATTCCTGTTTTGAATAGTGTGCCGTAGATGGGTTTCATTCCATTTCAAAGTCCTTTTGGACGCTCTGTGTAAACGTCGCGCATCCAATCACAGAGGTTGAGGACTGATCACGGGGTTTGTCAAGCTAAGCACATGGTGTAGTCCCAAACGATAGCTGAGGATTCTGGGTAGTGTAGTGTATTCTGCCGTCCAAAAACTCCGAAAATATATTTGTTTCTCCGAATCGAAGGGGGGAAAATACAAAAGCATTGTACACAATTCAAACCAATCAATGTTGTGTAATTAACAAGGACAATTTGGTGTTTTTTAGTCGATGAGTAGTGCAGATATCACTGTAAAATCAATCGACAGTAAGGAGAATAGGCTACTTACTTCCGGGTGTAAAATTATCCGTTATCCAATGGGAATGGACGCTCGTAATACAATACAGGGGACATGATCATTATCTTTTAAATAACGTTAACTGAAGGGAACAATCTATTTGACACAGCTGAAGCTCTGGCCTTCCTTAAAAACTAACTAATTTAATAAAAATAACAGTTGCATTACACACAATGCACGTTGTAGAAATGCGTGTGTGCACCACGACAAAGGAGCCTCATTCACTTTACATTGGGGTTGTTTGCGTGGTGCCGACACGCAAATGTAACAAAGTTCGTGACTCCACCACGCATTGTGGTGTTAAGGAGTCGTGGTGGAGTCACGCATTCTGGTGAGATCAGGTTGTGTATATCACCATTCAAACATCTTTTAAAAGTTGAACAAACCCCACACAGCTCAGTAAAGACTGAAATGTTGACTTTATTTGATAACTTCAGTGAAAACTAACGTTCATATTTCTCTTTTTGATTATAATACTGTACTGATGAACGTTCAAAACAAAGCACTTTGGCAACTTACCACCTATGTTTTCAAATGCTTAATAAGCACCGTAACTTTCATGATATCATTTCTCGGTCATAATCGGTTGTTTCCGTGAACGGCCGACTGTTGAGTGACGGCAAATGCTGCGGCTGCAAGGCATTGTGGGCAGCATTTTCGCTTCTCCTGTCGGTTAGGGAGGTCCAGTGGTTCCTAAGCTAAAGGAGGTTATAAAGGAAGTTTGAAACCTCCTTTGCTATCATTCTCATCATTCTAGAGAATTCGAACGGCACTTATCATGGCTGCCACTGAGGGACTTCCGGGTCATTTCACTCCTTTAGGAAGGTTCCTAAGCTAAATGGACTATTCGACTTCAGCCCGAGATTAATCTTCAAGCTCTGGGATTGGATGTTGGAGTGGCAGCGCGCCAAGGTTACGCCGAGCGTCAAGCTCTTTGAAATGGAACGAAACCACGGCAGACTATTTAAAACTGGACTCGAACTCCCCCCGAGAGGATGTTTAGGCGATAGGAAACAAATTGGTGTGTACAAATTTAAAACATGTAATTACTAAATGGGGGGAAATTGCTTGTATCCATAATGGGCAGCATTAATATATACCCACATGACAGCTCATTGTTACTTTGTAGTTCTACTCCACTACAATTCAGAGGTTAACCTGGTATTTTTACTCCACTACATTTATTTTAGTTACTTTGCAGATTCTGATTAATGATGTGAAATATAAACAACCCTTAAATCAGACTTTAGTTACACCTGAGTAAAATTCAGGGAAAGTGCCAACAATCAGGAGAGATATTTGACTGTTGGTGCTTGAGAAGACTGAACATTTATCTGCAGATCTCTATAAAGTATATTCATTACTCGTTATTCTCTACTAATAGTTAATTAAAAACTGTATATTATGGCTATTTTGCACATCCCTTTCAAGATTTTCAAAGGTTTATTGACATATCATACACAACTACGGTGTAGTTATGCAATGAATGAAAAACTTGTGTCACAGGTTCCTCAACAGTGCATTACAAGACATCTATCAATATGTGTGTACCTCCACCATTAAACTGTCATATTCTGCACATTTCTTATACTCTCTACATACATAAGAGTATAATTAATGTGTATAATTAAAATAAGTGCTTCAACATAGTTAACATTGCAGGAAAGCAATATATTAGACGTTAAGTACTTTGTCAGGCTTAATATTTATCTGTAGATAGATAGATACCCCCAAAGCTTTTTTTTATTTGAAAGAAGACCTTAACCTAAAGTATTCTTAATGTGTTAATAAAGGTTAATTAGTTTGTCTGTTTTGCACATCCTCATATTAATATCTTTGTACATCCAGCACTAAACTGTTTTATTGTAGAAATCACTTACAGTATCTTCTTGATTTTTTATATTCTATATTTCTATCATTGACCTTCTACTTTCCCCCTATGTATGTACTCTTAATATCTTTTTCATCAAATAACATTATTCAACAAAAATAACATTATTCAACAAAAAATAATTAAATAACGTGCTTTAACCACTAGGCGGTGCACACAAGGTACACACAGCATACTAATAATAACTTTGTATTATTAGTGTAGGACACTTATGTATGTATAACATCTGAAGATATTTAGTTTTATTCATGTTTTTACATGATTTTACAGGATATTGCTATACTATTTCTCATGTTTTACTTCGACACATTAATATCTGATTTGTAAAACATCACAGACAGAAAGGTATATCCGTCATTTAATGGTAAGCTATTGAAATTGTGATTCCATAGATGTGTCTCACATCTATTCTCTCAACTCAGATTTACATTCTTATATTCAAAGAAAATCAGTAATATCTTTAAAAACGTGCATTGCGGCTAAAACATCCAATCAGCGAGCTGAGGATCTTACCTACGTCTGTTTCCGGTATTGTTCCTGTAATGAGAGTTCACATTTATGCTACATTGAAGGGTGGAATTGACTACACATCTTCAGAAACATAATTTGCTTCAGATATAACTCATAGCAAATAAAGTATAAAAATATAAGTAATAAAAAGATAAAACACTGTCATTTACGTTAGAATAAATAAAATGGTTTTTGAATAATAGATGAGAGTAAAATCTACGTCAGTTTACAGCCCCGCCCACTTTTGGGGAAACTAACGCTGTCATTTGAACGGCGATCAAGCCTGAAGCCACAGAGATCTTCTGTTACTGTCCTTTCTTCTTAAGGCTAGTTTCCACTGGGTCCATCTGCGCCGCGCTGCGCCGCGTTACGGCTGCGCCGCGGCGGTTATAAGGATCGCGGCCACTCTAGTCAATGGGTGCTATTCCACCACACGCCCAGAAGCGCCCCAGAAGCGGCTCGGCACAGCGCTTCTCTAAAATTACGATGAATCCTATTTTTGCCGCGGCGCAGCCGTAACGTAAGGTCGGGCAGGCAGCCCCCCCTCGCAGGAAGTGGAAAGGTGAGCATCCGGGCCAGGCCCATCCCCCACATATACTAATTTAGCAGACCCCCCTCCTTCATCACAACACCTCCACTACGATACGCACAATGGACGACGAGGTTTTCATCATGGAAGTGGAAAAACACACTATTTTATATGATGTAACCCAGTGTTTCCCAACCGGGGGTACGCGTACCCCTAGTGGTACGTGGGTGGTCCCCAGGGGGTATGTGAAAAGATTTTGAAAAGTAAAACATTTTTTTATTTTAGATTTTTTTTTTATTAAACATTTTACAGGAAAACTGTACCCAAATAATGAATAATGCATAATCTGTAATAATGTAACCAAAATTGGGGGCATTCAAATTAAGTAAATAATTTGCTGGCTATATATTATTATTGGCGCGGCGTTCAGCTTCCCGCCGGACTATCAGGTGTTACATCATCATCATCATCATCATCATTGTAGTGGCGCGCTGGTTTTCTTGCTAGCTAGCAAAATATCAACATCCTATCAAGTGAATGCGCTGGTGTTTATTGAGATCAAAATTTCTGTTAACATAATCATTATGGATCAATGGCTGAGTCGAGCTGGTTCATCCAGAAACAACAGCACAGGTGATACTGCTGAATCAGGAGAACCCGTTCTCAAGAAAATGAAAACAGAGAAGGTGAAGAATCGTCAGTTTGGTGAACATTATGTGCTCTCCGGGTTTACAGTCACAACTACAGAGCCACCGCAGCCAATGTGTTTCATCTGTGGTGACGTGCTTTCTAATAATAGCATGAAACCATCCCATTTACATCGGCACCTTAGTACTAGACATCCCGCCTATAATAATAATAATAATAATAATAATAATCCTTATATTTATTATAGCGCTTTATCAAAGACTCTCAAAGCGCTTTACAAATACACATTACACATACAGATCATACATGTAATGGTCATCTACTGTGGACAATACCCACAGGAGCAAATTCGGGTGAAGTGTCTTGCCCAAGGACACAACGGCCTGACGCAGTGGGGCGGGAGCGGGTTTCGAACTGGAGTTCCCCACGCCCCCTTGATCTGATGATCAAACGCACAGACCACTGCGCCTGTGTGGGTAAGCCTGCAGAGTTTTCCCACCAAAAGCTGGCTGAATTTAAGGGAAGCCAAGAAAAACTAAAGAAAGCGACATCGGTCTCAACCAAGGCCTTGGAGGCATCTTATGCCGTATCGCTACTCGTTGCTAAATCGAAAAAGCCATTTACCATAGCCGAAGAGCTAATCTTGCCTGCTGCTATAATTCTCGCAGAAACTATGCTCGATAAGAAAGCAGCTGATGTCCTGAAGAAAGTGCCGTTGTCAAACAATACTGTGTGCCATCGGATCGACGACATGGGAATTGACATTATTGACCAAGTGGTGGAAAAATGTAAAGCGTCTGGTACGTTCGCTTTGCAGTTGGACGAATCAACGGATGTCAGTGGGGAAGCACAACTGATTGCGTTTGTGCGTTACAAAGACACTTTGGAGATGAACGAGCACATTCTGTTTTGCAAGAAACTCACGGGGAGAACTACCGGACAGGACATTTTTAACGTTATTGACAATTTTTTCTCTCAACACAAGCTGGATTGGAAATCCTGCTCTCATGTGTGCACAGACGGCGCTGCAGCGATGACCGGCAGATTAAATGGATAATAAAAACATAAAAAAAGTAAACCCTGACGTTACATGGACGCACTGCATGATTCACCGAGAAGCATTAGCTAGCAAGAGAATGAGTCCAGAGTTGAACGATGTTTTGAATGATGCCGTAAAAGGGATCAACTTCATACAGTCCAGGCCTTTGAATCATAGACTGTTTCAGTCACTTTGTGAAGACGTGGGTCAGAACATAAACAGCTCCTGCTTCACACTGACGTCCGCTGGTTATCCCGAGGGAAGATGTTACAGCGGCTGTTCGAGCTACGCAATGAAGTGAGGGCATTTCTGTCGGAGCACACACACCCACTTGTGGCTATTTTCGACGACGCTGACTGGGTAGCTCGGCTGGGATACCTCTCTGATATTTTCAGCAAACTCAACCAGCTGAATCTCTCTCTTCAAGGTAAAGACACAAATGTTCTTAGCTTGTATGACAAAGTGTGTGGATTCATGGAGAAGATCAAGCTCTGGCAGAGCAAATGTGAAAAAGGGGATACAAGTTGTTTCCTGCAGCTGAACGCATACATTGCTACTGGTGAATGTGACAGAGCTCCAATTGTGAAAATAGTACACACACATTTGTCCAAGCTCAAGAATGAGTTCAACTCCTACTTCCCTGATATTGACAACAAGTCATCCACACTGGACTGGGTGCGTAATCCATTTGTGACGTGCATTAACAGCAGCATTCCCGCCAGACTGCAAGAAGACCTCATAGATGTGTCCTCAGATAGGAGCCTGAAGATGAGGTACTCAAGCACACCACTGACACAGTTCTGGTGTGGTGTGGAGAAGGAGTATCCTGAATTGGGGAAACATGCCCTGAATGAACTGTTGCCTTTTGGGTCCACATACCTGTGTGAGGTGACATTCTCCGCCATGACCCACATCAAGACTAAACACAGGAACAGACTCAACTTGGAGAATAACCTGGTCACAGCTGTTGCAACAATCTCCCCCAGACTCACAAAACTGATGAGGGAGAAACAGGCTCAAGTGTCACATTAATTGGTGAGTTACCTTACTTTTTTTTTTAAGTCTTTAAACAATGGCTATTATAATGTATTATACTAATGAAGCCTTCCGAGTAAATCGCCAGAACGCCGACACCTCCTCATCTCCACCGCTCCCATGTTTTATTTTGTGTTGCCATAAGTTAGTCTCTCTGCGTTTCTGCGCTGGGCTAATGCTAATAATGCTAATGCGAGGATAATAAAATGGCGGCTTCACAACACTTTTTGGGAGTTTTACGGGGCGTGGTTTGCAATCCGCCCAGCCAATGAGAAGCCCCTCACTGCAGTGCGCAGTACCTCAAGATGGGCGGAGCCTCAACGCCCATCCTTCTCAACATTTGAGGCACGTGACGGGACGGCCCCACTTTCTCAACCTTTGAGGCACGTGACGAGCTTCACAGATGACGCGTTGCATCCTTTTTCCGGGGTAGCAGTTCTGTTCTGTTAATCATAGCGTCAGAGTAAAATGGAGGTAAGTAATCCCTGAATAAATTAACTATTTGTTTTTGCTGCGGTTTAAAATGTGTTGATTTTAAGTCTCACTTATTTGCTGTCAAATGTGCGCTGTCGCTACTAGGACGTGTGCATGTTTTAGTGATGCAGAAACTAACTACATTTAATAACTATTAATTATAACTACACACTACATTTGTGTTGCTTCAAAATAGTAGGATTGCTGTATAAGCAAAGTCCTGAAAACTTTAGGAAAGTTTTAATATTATTTTTGCACTACTTGAGAAATACTAATAACTATACTAACCTATATTTCAATTCGATTTTTACAAAATAAATGTATATGCAGCTTATTTTATTCCTGCCTATTGCCTAACTATTTTGTTTGTGTTTATTTTCTTTGACCAGAAACACATCACACACTGATGAAAGGGATGTTCTCAGAAGTATAGAGCTTGTGCCAGAGCTGGCGGGGCGCATAAACAGTATGAGGAAAAACAATTACTTTTTGAACATGACAACACCCTTAACACACATATTTCTGCAAATAAATATACTACACCACTACAATGTGACAACAAACAACAAAGCTAAAGAACAATACAGATAATCTGAAAAGTATCATCCCAGCAGATATGGAAATACAGCTTGATGTCAATGGGAGGATATCATTAGGTGAAGCATTTCTTAGAATCATTATGTTCTTGTTCTTTTATGTGGTTATCTGGAGAACTAATATTATTTAATTTCAACAGCTCCTCCTTCACAAGTTGGGATGGCCACTGCATTTTCAGAACACCACAGAGATGGTCAGGAGCAACAGGAGTGTCAGTTATCTGCTTGATATTGACAACGTGTATTCATACAAGTTGTATAAAGACATACATTTTGTGTTGTTGATTTGTTATCAAGTGAATGATGCCAAGGACCAGGGAGACTTTACTAGTATCAACACAGTTATGGCAAGCAAAGGTTGCTGGGGACAGGAACATCAGGAGGTAAAGTGAACTAGTCAGCAGTTCAACATATTGTATGTATGCTAAATATTACTTAAAATGCCGGTTTTCATTTTCTTTTTTCTTCCTTTAGCTGGCACAGATTCTGGACAAGACCCAAAGTCCAAACACACATCTAGCCTTTGTGAGCAAGATGGCTCTCACGCGGTCAGATTTTTGGAGTTTGGGTTTGGCTAATGACATGGATGGGATGGTAATCAGAATGATCACGCTCTTTGTTTCTTGTACTCTTTCTAACTGATTTTGTATTAATTGTTGGCATGTTTCATGTACTCTGTATTTTACTGACTGTGTGTTTGTATTCTGCCAGATCCTGAACAGCTGTCTTACAGTTATTGAGAAGGTATTGAAGCTGTTCTAAAATATGTAAATATATGTATAAAACATACTATATTATATCAAACAATTATAAGATATTACATTATGAAACTACATCTGTTACAGAGAGTAGATGGCGTGTTTGCTGCCAACAGCCATGTTATAGCTGCCTGGTTTCCACCATCTTCCACCATCAATCCGATGCAACACCTGCCGGTATTTTGATCATGATTATCCATGTTGCTGCTCCATATTCTTGTACCAACTCATTACTGTTTTTTTGCTTTTCCAGGAAAATGCAGCAAATCTCCAACGGCTTCTCCTTCCAGTGTGGGAAACTGGACACTCTGTGTAAGTACATGTAGTTCAGTCTTTGCTATTGTTTGTTTACTGTACAATGCAGTTTGCCATGCCGCAAATAGTGTTTCTATCTTTAAATTCAACGCTTCATTTAGTTGTATAATACAGATCCTACAATTTTATTATATAACGTTTGTATGTCAAAGTATACCTGTTGATATTGGAACATGTGATATTAACAGATACTGAGGCCACAAGCTAGAGAGACTTTCTTTCTAGATCCCCTCCGTGGCACTGGCTGGAGAGATGATAGTCGCACCAAACCATTCAGGTTTTTTGGCGCACAGTTACATCACATCCGGACAGTGGTAGTTCTGTTTTAGACCACTTGTCCATCTTTTTTTAATCTATGGCTCTGTTTTATTTGAACTAACATGGGATGCATTGTATTAAATAAAAGGCATTGAACAGAACCATAACAACTTGAACTTGACAGCGGGGCTGTTCTGTTTTACCCCTTAATGACTTTTTTTTTGGAAGTTCAAGTTTGTTCCTGTTCCAACAGTGTTCAAAGATTTTCTGCATGATTTTCGAGTACTTATAAAGTTGAATTAAATTGTACTTATTCTTAACTTTCACATGCATTGTGTTCGCAGAAACCTTGCTCAGATCTTGTGCCCTGGGCCTTGGGCAAGTCTTGGTGTGGATGATGTCCAGGTTAGATTTGTTAAAATTATTCTACTGAAGAGTATGATGTAATTGTCATTTTTGACACTTTTGACTTTTCACACTACAGGGCCTACCAAGACAAGGGTTCTCGAACAACTGTGGGGTGTTTGTTTTGATGGTAAGATACTGGATATACAGTAAACATATAGTAGTCCTTTTTTTCTGTTTATAATAATGTATACAAATGTATACTGCTGTCAGCATGCTATGCACTCCATTATTGCTCATAGTTTGAGACATGCTGTGATTTATTTATATCCAAAACAACATTCACGGAGGAATATTATTTGTCAATGAACACCATAGCATCACAACAACCTAATATACTGTAATATACTATTTCTTTATTTATAGTACGCATTTTACATTGTGGCAAGAGCCCAATTTGATTTCAATGAGGTATGTAGAAATAAGAGTTTCATATTTCAGTTTTTCATTGATATCACTTGTGGATACAAGACTTTTCAGGACATATGTTGTTGACCCATCTGGTTGTGTGCTTTTTATATTCCAAGACAAACATGCAGCAAATTAGGCACTGATGGTGCCTAGTTCTCCTCAAAAACGTTCCCATGCCGTATGTTTCTTTAATTTTACAATTTACATTTGCATTCTTGAGACTATTTGTTACACTGTAACCTGACTATATCATTTTTAATGAATGTTTTTAATGTTTGTCTTTCATTCACCAAGGTCTGAACAAGAGAGGTCGCAAGACTGCAAGAGGTGACGGGAGGAAAAGGCAATGCAGGTAGAAGTTGTTGAATCACAAATGATAAAGTCTTGAACCAGTGTGAGTGTTAAACATTTAACCTCTCTAAATATATTTCAGGATGAAGAGGTTGTGAGGTTCCACAAAAGAAGCAGGCCATCATTTGAGATGGGGTCATGAGTGACCGCTGCTGGGGGGGAGCTGTTACAATCAGCTGTATTAGGTTCACTAATGCCTCAAAATGTATTAGTTGTCACGATCTGTCTGTGTATTATTTTGTCCTGTCTTGTCTGTTGCTTTCTGTGTTCAATAAAATTGAAAGTCCTGAATTCAAAGTGTTTCTTAAGTAAAAGAGTATAAGTATTATCAGCTAAATGTACTCGAAGTATCAAAAGTAGAAGTACATGCGGAATGGCTCTGTTCACAGTATTATATTACCATTGATATTATCCTGTCAATTCTATCAATTTGTCAATACGATGGCACTTTTTTAATATATTTTTTAAAATACTGGTAGGAAATAATGTGATATGATTTCATTTATATCACATGTTTTTCAGTAAAAAGTGAGTAAATATACAATATTAAATTAAAATTAAAAAGCTGTACGTTAAAAAACAAATGAAGGCCCTTTCTTGAAGTCATAACTGAAATAATTGATGCAATTAACATGCACATAGACATTAAAATATGCTTTGAAGGCTGTTAATGTGTTTAATTTGAGTTTTACATTTTTAAATGCCGTTGCCATGGCAACAGATCACTCGCCATCATCACAGACCTCAAGGTATCATTATGGGGTAAAAAGGTTCTCATAAACACATTTTAGTACCGGCTCTTTTTGGTGTGAACGCGACAAAAGAGTTCTCATGAACTAAGTTCTCATGAACCTTTGTGGGAAAAGTACTGCGGTGTGAATGCGCCTAATGGGGTTGTTTGCGTGGTGCAGACACACTCCACCACGCAATGCGGTGTTAAGGAGTCGTGGTGGAGTCACGGATTCTGGTGAGATCAGGTTGGTCAAAGCACCTGGTGGTGAATAACAAAGAGTTATATTCCATACTTAGCCGGGAGCATTGTCTTCTTAATTAACATCAAGTTTTGCCACTTTAGCTTTTGTAAGTATTCAACAAAAGTGTAAATTATCTTAGAGGCTCCGTTGGACAGAGCCAGGCTGTTACCAGTGTTTATGCTAAGCTAATCTATGCATCTGCAGAAGTTTTATCAGCAGAAGTTTATCACCTTCAACAGAAAGTGATATCAATCCTTTTATTCAACTATTGAACCTTGAACAATTGAATTCAATGATTATTTTTTCTAAACCATCAACGTGTATCTTAGACCCAATTCCAACTAAGCTGTTCAAGGAAGTGTTTCCATTAATTAGCACTTCTTTATTAAATCATATGAATATGTCTTTATTATCAGGGTATGTTCCACACTCATTTAAAGTAGCAGTGATAAAACCTCTTCGTAAAAATAAGTTATTGTACTCGGCCCAAAGACTCTACGAAACAAATTATCTAAAGATATATTAACTATGGATGGCATTAATTTGGCCTCCAGGGAGACTGTAAGGAATCTTGGTATATTTGATCAGGATTCTTTAACACCCACATAAAATCAATCTCAAGGTCCGCCTTTTTACGTAACATTGCAAAAATCAGGCATATCTTGCCTCAAAACGATGCAGAAAAACTAGTCCATGCATTTGTTACTTCAAGGCTGGATTATTGTAACTCTTTATTATCAGGGAGTACCAAGAAGTCAGTCAAGTCGCTTCAGCTGATTCAAAATGCTGCAGCTCGTGTACTAACCAGAGTTAGGAAAAGGGATCACATTACTCCTGTTCTGGCTGCCTTACACTGGCTCCCTATAGAACACAGGATATCATTTAAAATTATTCTTCTCACCTACAAATCCCTTAATGGGCAGGCGTCATCTTACCTTAAATAACTCATTATACCCTACTGTCCTACTAGGGCATTGCGTTCCAAGAATGAAGGGTTGTTGGTTGTTCCTAGAGTCTCTAAAAGTACAATGGGAGCCAGAGCCTTTTCTTATCAAGCTCCACTTTTGTGGAATCAGCTACCAGTTTGTGTTCAGGCGGCAGACACCCTATCCGTTTTTAAGAGTGCGCTTAAGACCTTCCTTTTTGATAAAGCTTATAGTTAGGGCTGATTAGATTCAGCCCCTAGTTTTGCTGCTTGGCTTAGACTGTTGGGGGACACCTTACTTCTTCCTTCTCTCTGTCTGTACCTGTGTACTCTCATGTTCCGAATAACCCAGCTTCCCCCAAATTTCATTTTGGTGTCTATCTACGCCGGGATCCTGAGTCGTGACTGATCCTGAGTCCTGATCTGAGTCCTGGATTTCGAGTCGTGGCTGAACCTCTCACTGTGGTCCTGCCTGACCTTCATCATACTACTTCCCTGATGTCTCCCACAGGATTGTTGACATCCTCGTGGATTCATCTTATTATTATAGACACATGCATTGCCAAACATTTGGTCTACCTCAGTGTGAGAAAAAGTTTTTAGAGAGTACTTGTCCACTGGGGGCCACAGGAATCTTCGTCATCGTATTTTACATTTTCCCACGGTTTTTTACGACACCGCTAATGTAAGTGAGCGGTAAGATTTTACTGCATCACACATAGGGTTGGGTATCGTTTGGATTTTAACGATTCCGGTTCTGCTTTTCGATTCCGGTTATTTTCGGTTCTCGATTCCGGTTCTTTGAGAGGGTAAAAATAAGTCAAACTGGGAGAAAAATATATTTATGTAAACATTAAGTAAAATCTGTATTCCTATTAACAAATCACTTCATACTGTTTAATTTCTTACGGTTATTGAATACAATTATATAAAAATAATCTCTGCATTGTTTAGTTAGTTCTAAGTGGTGCAGTTTGAGAATTTAGGCTACAATTGGCCCAGTCTCCTCTGATGTTACACTGCAACCTGAGTCCAACCACACATGTCCAACACATAGGACATAACCTAATAATAATAATAATACATTATATTTATAGCCTATAGGCCTAGCACTTTTCTACAACTCAAAGACGCTTGCACGCTTATACACACCTGCAATACACATGCTGCAGCTGCCCAGCTGCTCACTGTTTGTAAAAGTAAATAAATATAGTATCGTATTTTCATTTAAATAATGTAGCTACTTTCTATACCCTGCTTCATAAACAATACTGACATCCCTGTGCTCCTCCGAATCTGGGGGTCTGGGGATGTGAGGACAGCGCGAGGACACAGACAGGAGGCTGCTTCACTTCATAAAGGAAATGGCGGTCAATATTAACAACACAGGACCTAAAAGGCTTATTAACCTTCATTACGTGTTAGAGAAAGAAGTTGAACATAAGAAAGTTTGACAAAGATGAGGCTGTTAAACGGGTAGCGGATCCACTGTGTGGAGAGAGAGAGAGAGAGAGAGAGAGAGAGAGAGAGAGATCAGCTGATACGGAGCATAGAGAGAGAGCTGCAGTCCGCGGGGCTCGGCCTCGCCTCCTGTCCTCACAACTCTTATTAACGGCCCGTCTACACTACAGCGTCGACAGCGTCGAAAGCTCCAATCTGCCCATTCACTTTCAATGGGGTGACGTCACGTAGCCGCGCTTTTTCGCCGAACTGAATTGTGGGTAGCAGAGCGGTCCGTCTCAGGCGACAGAAGTTGAACATTGTTCAACTTCTGTCGCCTGAGACGCCGGAGTAGCCAGCGCCAGCCAATCAAATCCCGTTTCCCAAAATCTGACAGCTGAAGCCGTAGCCAATCAAACCGCGTCTAAGCTGGGAGAGATATCCCGCCGTTCATTTCTATATTTCAAAAAAAGTCGGAAGAGAAACTAACTATCGCCGTAGCAAATCACCCGGTTTTGTATGACCAGACCCTCTTCACCTCCCGGGATACAAACCGGAGGAACCAGGCATGGTTTTCGCCTGTTTGGGGAGTTTATATATATATTGCTCGCATAAAATCCCCGGGGTTTTTTGCTTTGTATGTCGGGGGCGGGAGATTCATGTGATTGGTTGTTGGCCGTGTTGCTTGAATAAAATCCCCAAGCTCCAGACACGCCCAGCTCCAAGCTATTTTTGAAGCTGTAGTGTGGACGCTCCGTAATCCCGGTACCGGACAATTGTTATTTGTTCCTACTCGGAACCGAGTTTTGCTTCCCAACCCTGCCACTGTGCTACACTTCCCGCCCCGCCCCCGTCTAACTGTACAGAAAGCGGCGAGATGCATTTCCTTATGAATCGACAAGCAGCACCGAAACTAACATTTCTAAACGAACAATGGAGGACACGTACAATTTGCGAATGAGTTCTGCCTTTTGTAAACTGAATGTACCAATAATTTGTCAATAAACGTCACTTGTCCGCCGGACAAGTCAATTGACAGATCTACTTATCCGATATTGTAAATAACACGTCCTGGACGGTGAGACGTGTACTTTTTCGCACACTGTCAAAAATATAAATGCAACACTTTTGTTTTTGCTCCCATTTTTCATGAGATGAACTCAAAGATCTGAAACATTTTCTATAAAATAACCATTTCTCTCAAATATTGTTCACAAATCTGAAAAAATCTGTGATAGTGAGCACTTCTCCTTTGCCGAGATAATCCATCCCACCTCACAGGTGTGGCATATCAAGATGCTGATTAGACAGCATGATTATTGCACAGGTGTGCCTTAGGCTGGCCACAATAAAAGGCCACTCTAAAATGTTCAGTTTTATCACACAGCACAATGCCACAGATGTCGCAAGTTTTGAGGGAGCGTGCAATTGGCATGCTGACAGCAGGAATGTCCACCAGAGATGTTGCCCGTGAATTGAATGTTCATTTCTCTACCATAAGCCGTCTCCAATGGCGTTTCAGAGAATTTGGCAGTACATCCAACCGGCCTCACAACCGCAGACCACGTGTAACCACACCAGCCCAGGACCTCCACATCCAGCATGTTCACCTCCAAGATCGTCTGAGACCAGACACTCGGACAGCTCCTGCAACAATCGGTTTGTATAACCAAAGAATTTCTGCACAAACTGTCAGAAACAGTCTCAGGGAAGCTCATCTGCATGCTCGTCGTCCTCATCGGGGTCTCGACCTGACTCCGGTTCGTCGTCGTAACCGACTTGAGTGGGCAAATGCTCACATTGGATGGCGTCTGGCACGTTGGAGAGGTGTTCTCTTCACGAATGAATCCCGGTTTTCACTGTTCAGGGCAGATGGCAGACAGCGTGTGTGCGGCGTTGTGTGGGTGAGCGGTTTTCTGATGTCAATGTTGTGAATTGATTGGCCCATGGTGGTGGTGGGGTTATGGTATGGGCAGGCGTATGTTATGGACGACGAACACAGGTGCATTTTATTGATGGCATTGTGAATGCACAGAGATGCCGTGACGAGATCCTGAGGCCCATTGTTGTGCCATTCATCCACAACCATCACCTCATGTTGCAGCATGATAATGCACGGCCCCATGTTGCAAGGATCTGTACACAATTCCTGGAGGCTGAAAACATCCCAGTTCTTGCATGGCCAGCATACTCACCGGACATGTCACCCATTGAGCATGTTTGGGATGCTCTGGATCGGCGTATACGACAGCATGTTCCAGTTCCTGCCAATATCCAGCAACTTTGCACAGCCATTGAAGAGGAGTGGACCAACATTCCACAGGCCACAATCAACAACCTGATCAACTCTATGCGAAGGAGATGTGTTGCACTGCGTGAGGCAAATAGTGGTCACACCACCAGATACTGACTGGTTTTCGGACCCCCCCAATAAAGCAAAACTGCACGTTTCAGAGTGGCCTTTTATTGTGGCCAGCCTAAGGCACACCTGTGCAATAATCATGCTGTCTAATCAGCATCTTGATATGCCACACCTGTGAGGTGGGATGGATTATCTCGGCAAAGGAGAAGTGCTCACTATCACAGATTTTTTCAGATTTGTGAACAATATTTGAGAGAAATGGTTATTTTGTGTAAAATGTTTTAGATCTTTGAGTTCATCTCATGAAAAATGGGAGCAAAAACAAAAGTGTTGCATTTATATTTGTGTTCAGTGTATGTTGTAAATGTATTATCTTTTCAATTTACACACGGCATATCTATTGCACGTTTGTCCGTCCTGGGAGAGGGATCCCTCCTCTGTTGCTCTCCCTGAGGGTTCTCCCATTTTCCCCTTTAAACTGTGGGGTTTTTCCTTTTTTGGAAGTTTTTCCTTGTACGATGTGAGGGTCTAAGCCTAAGGAGTAGGACAGAGGGTGTCGTATTGTCATACTGATATTCTGTACAAACTGTGAAGTCCACTGAGACAAATGTAACATTTGTGATATTGGGCTATATAAATAAACATTGATTGATTGATTGCCAAAAAAAGAACATAAGCCTATTTCCCAAAATATTTAACCATGCCTTTAAACTATCCCTCTATTTACTCGCCCGCCCCTGGTGCCTTCCACGACAATTGTCAGTCCCTGGGCCACAGTCTGTTTACCCACTTCCATAGGCTGCTGCAATAATCATTACAAACCCCATGAAACGTTACACCCCAGATTGGAGATCTTCCTCTGCGCTCTTCCACAGGCTGTGGGGACATTGCCCTCCTTGTCAGTGAACTAAAACTTGTGGTAACAAAAGCTGACATCCGACACAGCTCAGACAGGTACATGGGAAGTTGCTCTTTCAAGGTGCTGAGCTGCCTTCCTTCCTGGCCCTGCAGGACGGGCTGAGAGGGGGCTCTGTGTGAGGAGGAGGGATCCAGTTGCAGGCAGCTGAATCGCTGCTCTGTTGGGTCTCCCCTGGACACTGTCATAGCGTGTTTGCTAAAGGCGGGTCAATGAGGACTTTCTTTGGCACAAGAATTTCACAGCACACGACAGCACACACACTGGAACCAGTGAGGCCCCCTGCAACCTAGATCTCTGCTACTCGGGTGAGAACGGAAGTGGATGTTGATGTAGCAGGAGGTGGAGTAAAGCTGTCACAAAAAGCTAGTCTATTGGCTTAGCTTTTAGGTTGATTAAAAGGAATTAGTAATTTGTTATAAGTGAAATATGTCCATCATATTTGAATGATGGTTTTACTGTAAACGCTATACCACCTCTCACACAGGAAATAAATAAATTTCAAAAAGAGCCAGTGCAGTTGTTCGATGACACAAAAGGTCTTCACATTTTTTGTTGACTTTGTTGTATGTTCTTTCCAAGGTCATGAATGAACTGTCATGCTCCTCTGACTAATTTCTGTATTAACTGTAAGTTTATATATGCTATTATTGGTCAAATTAACATGTTGTATAATTGTTTTAAATTATAATTGTATTGAGGCAAAGTAACCTAGACAACTATTAATGTGCAAATTATTAAAAATATCAGCCAAGAAACATCCTGTTTCAGTAGGAGCAGAAGTATTGTACAACAACAACAAAACAATAAGAATTTGAAAAATGTTCAAACTAGTAAGAAATTCTACATCTTATAACACATCCCCAGTTTGGTGCAGCTTCAGTTCAAGTGCATAATAATTAACATGTTCGAACCCTCTATAGTTTTAGAGAATAAACCATGTATTGGACAAGGTGTTCAATTTCAATAGGCTAAAACTATATTTATTGCTTTAAGGGCAATAGTATTATATTGCCATGTTTACATTATGAAGGCCAGGAAAATTCTACAGTAGACATTTTACACAGCAGACATTTTCAACTGCAGTATGGAAAGCACAGGTGTCACTAATAACATCACCAAAGGTGGCTTCGAGAGAGATTGGACTCATAGTCAAAATGTTGTTTGTAGCTTGCACACACATTCATTTATTACCATACATGACGAGAACCTACTGCATGTTTGACCTACCAACAACTGCTTCCTAAGAGACTCCCCTTCAGCTGAAGAAGCTGAAGCTGCACCGTCTCTGCTTAAATCTGTTTCTCTCGATGTCAGCTGAGTGCGACAGAGGGAGGTGTTCCCCCTTTCCCGGTTCTCAAGATTTTCCTCAGTCCACAATAAACTTTCATTTTGGGAAGTCCACACATACACACAGTGACAACGGCGGTCGTCATCTTGTCCTGCAACAGTTCCCCGGGAAAGCCGGCCTAGATTTGACTGGACATTCATTGTACTTTTAAAAACGCGCGAAAGGAAGAAGGAAAACACATTTGAAGCGCACAGGTGGAGTTCTCCGGAGCGTCTTTTTGTCAATCTGGTGTCATCTTCTGAGACTTCAGGGACATAAAGAGACAAGACAATGACAGAGAGCAGCATTTCCACTGCAGGTTAATCCCGCGTTTGTTGTTTTGTTTGTTTCCTTGCACGTTCAATCCTCGCGCGAGCCTTTTGAAACACCTGGAATGGAAACACTTTTTCTGCTTCGTCTGGACTGTGGTAAAAAAACTCCCAAGAAAGAATGAAGTAACCGCAATGGAGCCGGACAATGCCCCGTACTCCAAACTCAAATGCACTGGAGTCGGGGGGTAAGTCTACACCTTTTTATATTTCAAAATGAAGTATCTTTTTTCTGACCTTTTATCGGGTTCAATATGGAGTCATTCATGTGCTCGTGAACATCACCTGCGACTTGATTAGTGTCCATTTGACAGTGCTAGTCCTGAAAGGTTGCTAGTACCATTTATATAAGTTACGTGTTGCAAACGATATTCTGAAACAAAACACATATTTAATGTTATTATTTATAGGCAGTTACAGACAGGTGGTTGCAGGATAGTTCATGGAAACATATTTGATCTGCTCTTTAGACAGTTCATTGGAAGCAGTCTGTTCTACTGTTCTTGCGCTTGTGTCTGTGCAGCTTGTACCAGAGTGAGCTGCCAAACTATCTGGGACTCATTTGAGGGAGATGTATGAGAGGAGGAGACAACCCTCTCCTCCCCCCTTTTCTCTCTCCTCCCAGCTGTGCATCTCACTCAGCTGGTTGGCCCACTGTCCCAATGGGAGGAGAAGTACAAGTCAACATGTTGCATCATATAACCACCCCTGGACATATGAGAAACTTCACAAACTGAACCCCCTCCCCCTTTCCTTAGTGTTTATGCTAATGTCAGAGTGAGGCAGTGAGTAGGATTTTTTTTTTTAAAAGCTCCAACCAGCAGTCAGTGTGTCAGTGGTTGACCAGTGACTTCCTGCGGCTCTCTGCGGAAAACCACGAGTGTGATTTCCCATAAGTTGGTTCTTTTATGTCACTGACCCTGGTTCACTTTGAACATCACTTGCCCCAGTCCAGTTTCACATACTAAACAACAACATTATTAGCTCCTAGTGTCAAGACCCAACAGTAAGATGTGCTAATACATTCACACTTGTCAGCGCTTGTTCAACACATTGATGTGACATTTATTTTCTTTCAATTCAGTTTGGTGTGCCTGTTGGTTCCAAAACATCTCTCTACGTGTGAGCAATCGACACTCCTGTATCACCTTTCTTCTTGAGGAATAAATGTCACAGACAAATCAATGGTGCAAAATAGCTATTTATTGGATGACAAGATGATAAATGTCACTGTTGTCATGTGAAAACAGTTGGATCTAATTCCTGTTGAAGGATACCATTTTATTTTTTTGGGTGCGCTGAGTGTCTCATGATAAGTTGTGCTTTGATTTTCAGTGCCCTTTTACTAGTCCTTCAATCAATGTAACATAAAGGCAATCGGTAATCAATACAGCAAGACATACAACATTTAATTCTGAGATATCCAAATGAAATGTATCAATGATGACCAATTAAAATAAAATGGTGTTCAGTAGCATACTTTATTATATCTAAGTGACTACACACTTAACAATAACAATACTATGGCAATATAAATCAGTCATTTTCATCCTTTTCATATAAACTTGGTTTATTGTCTGTTAAGTTTCCTCTTTTGGGACTCAAATGACAAGGTGTAGCAAGGTGGAGAGAGAGCTTGTTACCACTAAGTGTACAAAAGCATATTTATGTGGCGCTGGATTATTTGCATGATAAATTGTGGCATGGGTAAATTAAATATGTTACCTTGTCCCAATCTTTCACTTTGAATTGTATTTTTTAAGGTGATGCAGTGCATATATCCTTTTTTAGAGGTGCTCTCAGGCCGCCCTGCAGAGCAGTAGATTATCTGGGTCAGGCGGACAGGAGATAAGACACAGCTTGTTGTCTGAAAACAGATGTTAGGCTCTTTGAACACAGCAGTGCTGCTCCTCTGTTGCAGATCTGATCACTGTGGGAGGTGCAAGTACAGGAGTTAATGGCATATGTGGGTTAAGCATTTTACTGTGCCAGTTTCATCTTTGTATGTATTAACTTAGACTTGTTCTACAATGAAGACTTCAATAAATGAATGAGCATAAACCATTGTTTGTAACACCGGAAAAAATAATGCGTACAGTTTTAGGGGCTGTGGTTACATTGGACGCAAGTGTATCATTGCTTTTAACATTTTACAGACCAAACAATCAAAACATTATTGAAAGATTTATCCAAAAGCTCTCTGTGATACCTGTCATAACACCTTGTTTTGTTGTCTTTCTCTTTAGGAGATTTCTGGTTCTTTGGACTATACTCTGTTGCACCTGCTCTCTAAAGCTAGCACACGCACAAGGTAAGCGACACGCAAGGCCAACGATGGGTTAATGTTTGGTTTCCTTTTCACAAAAAAAACATCGTCGTGTAGGTAGTGTCACAAAAGGGCCTTACAGACAGTGTTGGAAAGAGGAAATTAAAAGTGATGAATGGGAGGTATGTCCTGTGCACTACGCCTCTGTGAGACCAAACACGGCCCCCATGTGAAACATAAAAAAATAATCTTAAAGTAGGGCATTGTTTGTACTTACCAAACATGTATTTATCTAATTGTAAATGGCCAATGAAAACAAGTAAAGCCCCCAAAAGCCACAACCATAAATATACAAAATGTCATACATTTTTTTCCAAGGTGTCACATTACCCATCTTAGATGATTCCCAAAGTATTGTCTTGCAAACAATGCCCTCTTTCTCATGTAGACACACTTGTAGCTGTGCCTTGATGCCTGATGCAGTCATCCTTCTGTCACACCATTTTAAGATCTGTATGTGCATGTCTGATCCAACTGTCAATCAAAGTCTGGCAGATTTATTCCAATATGCCTTTTGATAATGTGAGCCACTTTGCTTCGTGACAGCTGTTTTTTGGCAACTTCTCTCTAATCCTGCCTTCATCAGGGTATGAACAATGTCAAGAGAGACATGCTTTATATGTATGGAAAAGGGATGTGTTTATTTATAAACTCAGATGAAGGTTGGCCCTCAATATATCAACATGATTTGTCAGATAAATAGTCTGTTTTCTACACGTTTCAGTAGAAGCAGTCAAAGTCATGCAAATGGAAAGTGACTCCAATCACAGGCTATTGTATTCTAACTGTTTCAGTGCTGGTGACCGTACTCCAGTGTATTTAAGGCCTGACCTATTATTGGCACACTGCACCCTTTACTCTGCAGTCATTTCTAACACAACATGTTGACCTCTAGAAAACAAAAGCAAACTTAACTTTAAATATACACAGGCCTTTATAATTAGGGAAAATACATGCATAAACTGCATACACATCTTATCAGAAGGGTTATCAAGGTCAGCCACATTGCAGCATTACAGTAGAAAGATATGAGCCCCTCCCCCCTCCCTCTAACTCTACTTGTCGGCCATCTAGGCAGAATGCAAACCATTTGAATAACTGATGATAGTAAATAATTCACTTGCATAAAGACACATAGCCTGTTAATGCACTCACTGATGTAAGAAATGGTGATGTCCCATTGCTCGCTCTTTTTTCAAAACAAATATCATTCATTAGATTGTTAGTGAGACAACTTTGGACTAGATGCAACAATGTGCTGAGTCAGAGGCCGGACACTCACTCCCTGTTTCTTGAGAAAAAGAAGGAAGGATGCAGAGTTCTTGGAATACATTGTGTCGGGATGTATCTAGTTCTCTTAAATGGTCAGAACCTGTTGTTACTTAATACTAGAAATGTTCCTTAATGAATAAAGCTAAAGTTAGCTGTAGGCTACTAACTGCATTGAAGGCATACTCATATTGGAAATACATGAGTCTCTTCTTCCTTTATGAGAAAAGTTGTGTTGTCTGCATCTTGTTCTCTGGCAGTGCTTTGTTTCTTATTCTCAGTTCTTAGATTTGTATCCCCAGCTCATCAGGAGGTCACAAAGAGCTTTAGGCAACCGGTCTACCCGTTAAGACTTAGATATGCTGCTAAGCCCTGAAAATAGTTCAAAATCACACAATGAAAGAACAATTTAGCTTTCTTCATACCATATTAACAATACAAATGAGTGCTATGAATTCAGCTGAAGAAAATCTCTTATTTTTTCAGTTTCTATTTGAAGTTTTTCTTCCATGTGTGGGTTTTTCAATTGAGCGGACCTCCCACTGCCTGCACACACTGAGCAGGGTTTCCCTTCCTAACATGTCTACACTCTATACTTGTTGCTGCTCTGCTGGGTTGTAATGAATCTTTTAGCAGTCTATTCCAGTCTTGCCCACATTTGTTTTGTATTAGCCTGCAAGAGGACGGATATTTGAGCTACGTAGGCTTTTAGTTTTGACATTGCACATACTGAGAGGATTAATGTACTGTACTCAGGACATACTGGTCGGCTGATCTTCCTTTAATCCAACCTTAGTTAACTAAACAAAGCTTTTGTTTGACATTTCCCTATGACTTGTACTGCTGCTTAACAAAAGACACCAGTATGATAATGGGAACACTTTCAAGTCTATTTTGATGTTCAAACCAAAAGCGGAATTGACTTTCTAAGCATGCTTAATGTTTTGCTTGCAAAAGTAATACCCTGTCTTTTATGAGCATAACCTTGGTGGTGTTGTATCAGCAGTTCCGGGTTTTGGGTTTAGGACCACCATGCTTTGTTTAGAAGTTGTGAAAGACAATAACATGCCTTTTATCACTACTTTTAACTTCTATTGAAATACTAAATAGTGCACGTTCTGTATCAAAATATATTCTTTCTACACGTACTACACAAGTTTGATTAAGGCTGAAGAATATGACGTTTTTCCTAAAGAATAAGCTTGAAATAAAGGATGGCTACAGTGAAATGTGGATTTGATTAAACCCTTCCACAAAACTGTGGATCCAATTAGAAGCAATATATATCACACAAGACTGTAATGTGTGAAAATAAGCCACATGTTCCTCCCATGAGATGCAAGTAGCAATTAAAAAGTGCAGTACTTGAATGAGCTCAGGCCCCTGTCAGAGCCATCATCTATAATCAACAGATATCACAGGATAAAGTCTGGATGACTTTTCTGTCTGCATTAAACACCTCCTCAAATCTCCAAGGACGCGTTCAGCCTGTGTTTCCTGACATCGTGCTAATGAAGACTGATGTAACGATTACATCATTTGTGGCAATATCCAAAACTGGATGTTGATGTGTGATCGGAAATTCAATGCGGCAGTTTCTTAAATTGCTTTCACTGCACGATTTCCATTAGTCTAACCTTAAACTTGTGAACTCATTCCCAGCTTGGCACCACATCATAATTATTACTTATAATACTGCACTTTAGTTTTTTCTGTTCGTGCTCTTTATGCAGATCAGTGCACTTCGATGGGAGGTTGTTAATTGGTGTGTGACTTGAAGTGATGCGCTATCTCCTTAAAAATCTGCTTATTAATTGCACATAGAGTGTGATGCAATTCATTTAACATTTCTATGTTATGCTTTAGGGCTGCACAATTTTGGGAAAGAAATCTAATTGCGATTTTTCTGACAAATATTGCGATTCGATTTGTGATATTTGTTTTTAAGCGACCCAACGGAAGTTTATTGTAAAATGCGGCCATATCTCCGGCTAGGAAGGTCGTATCAACGTGCTCCCGTCTCTAGCACCCTCGCAGCCCGAGCTACGAGTGAAAGAACTAAACTTACATGAAACTTCCGTTGGGTTGCTTTAAAGTCAAGCTTCAGTTTAAGATTCACCCTTTTAGATGTAAAACATGTGATGGAGCATTACTAACCTGACCCAGATGGTTTGTTTCACCAAACCATCTAAAGCTCCATTGGAAGCCATTTGGAAAGGGCAGGCACTTTCAAAAATACTTTGATCAATCTGTCTATCACCTTCTATCATGGGCCACTTCTGATTGGTTAACAATGGCTGGTACATGTGGAGCACAGCACTTCTGATTGGTGTGGGTGACTGACACACAAGAAGAACAAAACAAAAAGAATGTAAAAAGAAAAATGTTATAAAAAATCGCAGGCTTTGCTATTTGATAATCACATCATTTCAAATCGCGATTTCGATTTAAAATTGATTAATCGTTCAGCCCTATTATGTTTTTCTTTTTATACTCTTGTGTAAAACCCTCTGGGGTTTGTAACATTACCAAAGAGTTAAAGTAGAAAGTTATTAAGGGGGAAAAAGCTTGGAAATGGTGCATGTAAACGACAATGACATGTTCTTCTTGTAGTATAGAAATCCTGATCTTGTGAAAAGTTGTTGTTCAGCATCGTTTGGTGTTTTAAGTCTTCAAAGAATCACTGACGTCTCTCTTGTTTCTTGAAGATGTGGATGTTCTGCAGCAGCTCGGTCTTTCTGGGCGGAGATCAGGTGTGTCGTCATCCTCAGGCGCTCGATCCATTCCTAATGGCATCATCCCCTTCAAGTCTGGAGTTATCCTCACCCCGAGGGCACGTATCCAGGTGCCTCTGCGCACTGTTATCCCAGCTTCCTACAGCTCCACCAATCTCTCGCTGATTCTCAGCCTGTCTGTTCATCGCGTCAACAGTGCCTTCCTCTTCTCAGTTCTGTCGAAGAAAAGGAAAGTTCAGCTTGGACTGCAGTTCGTCCCGGGGAAGGTCCTGGTACACGTGGGGCCGAGAAGCTCTGTGAGCTTCGACTATGATGTCCACGATGGCCAGTGGCACAGCCTGGCTTTGGATATCCAAGGCCAGCAGGTGTTCTTATACACTTCTTGTGGAAAGAGAAGTGTACAGGCAGATTTGCGTTCGAAAAAAGAGGAGGCTCTAGACGCAGAGGGCTCTTTCCTGCTGGGCAAAATGAACCACAACTCGGTGCCGTTTGAAGGCGCCATCTGTCAGTTTGACATTTATCCCTCTGCTGAGGCAGCTCATAACTATTGTGATTACATTAAGAAACATTGCAGAGAAGCCGACACATATCGGCCCGTGTTTGAACCCCTCCTACCTCTCATTTTCCCGGATCCAAATATTACTGTCACTCGTATAACTCCTTTGTCAGTGACGGAGAAATCCAAAAAGGCTCCGAGTCCTACTTTTGCCTTGACCGAGAAAAGCACCAGAACTAAGATTTTTGGTCCAATAGACCACTTGCTGATGCTGAACAAATCATCTGTGAATCAGACTGCAAACACACCTAACCCTGTCGCCGTGTCTGTATCTCTGCCGCCTCATCCGGGGTTGGAAAGTCCGTATCATTTTCCGACTCAAACCTCTTCAACACGTCTTAGGACCAGTTTGACACCACCAAACCCAAAACCAACCTCCCGTGGCAATGCCGGAAATAAAACAAAGCATGGGGTTACTAATTCTCAGGAACCTCCTGGAGAAAGAATGGATTTACCTGCCTCCATCCGACCATCGGAGATGAAGCCAAACCTCCACACCACAGCTGCTGTCAGGCAGGATTCTCCGTCAAATGGCAACCTTCATCCGATAAAGCATAAGACAACCGTAGCTCCAGAGAAATCTGAGCCAAAAGTGCCCAGTGTGCAGGATGTCAAACCCACCTCACTTATTCCAGTCACTCCAGCTGCAACAGATGGCTTCCAAACATTTGACCTGGACCCGACCCAATTCTCGCTGCTGGCTGGACCACCTGGACTGAAGGGGGAACCAGGACCACCGGTGAGTGTCCACCACAGCACACACCTGCCCCTGAAACACATGCATGGGTATATACATATCAAACCTTTAAGTAGGGCTGGGCGGTCAAATCTAGAAAACAATTACGATAAAATCTTCTACAGCAACAATGATACATGTATAAGATGTATTTAATAGCTCGTTTTGTGTTTTCTTCTTGTTCTACTTGATTTGGATGATAAACATTGTTGGCCATATCGTCCATCCATACTATTAAGCCACAATAAGTGCTTCTTTGTGCATGCATCGCAGAGATATTGGTTTACCTTATGACTGGTACACAAATATTGTTCATTTTATATACATTCATTACTCATGAAATATGGCATTTGAATCGTAACTGCATCATTAAGCTCAGCTGCCATATGTCTCCGTTGGTTATATTTCCTAATACATAATTGAATCCTAATGATAAACCAGTTTGACAGCTTGTTATTTAAATGTCAGTTTGCCTTCTTTGACGTCCGGAACTGCTGCTGACGTGGAAGCTGACGTGCCTCTTACGTGTGGTTTTGTGAAATAACCATTCATCAAGCATTGCTTTTTTTATAATGTTTGCTTATTAATGTTCGTTTATGGGTTCTCTTTCCTACGTTTTTTTTTTTGCTTTCATGTGATGTTAAAGACTTTTCACCGTTCAGTTGTTTCATATACTGTACATGTTTAATATGCTTTTTAGCAGCAGTGATAGAAATAGTCAGGTTCAAAGCAGCGAGTCTGAGCGGGGGGGCTGGCAGTGAGGTGTTAGATTCCTCTGAGAGGGAGTGTGACAGCTCAGACAAGGAATACTTTTTAAAGTAGGGTCAAAGGTAAAAACGGATAAAGATCTTGTGTACAATTAACCATTTAGAGCAGGGGTGTCAAACTCAATTTCATCGCGGGCCACATCAGCATTATGGTTTCACTCAAAGGGCCGGTTGTAACTTTAAGACTATATACAAATACATATATAAATATATCATATATATAAAATAATGTATTATATTACATCATTGCCTCTGCATTGGATTATCATTGGATAGGGTAATAACTTCATAATTAACTACGTCTGCAAGCAGAAGTCTAGTCTTTTCAGTGCGTATGTCCCAAAATTATTTAAAAAGAAAAGCCAAATTCTGGAGAAAAAAGAAATAGAAGTGACATTTTGAAATAAAAATCTAATTCTGAGAAAAAGGAATTCTATGAAAAAATGCATATTTTGAAGAAAAAAAGGCAAATTCTGAGAAAAAAAGTCATATTTGAGATGCATTGTGGGACATGTAGTTTATGGGCAACGTGCTTCTGTAGCATGTAACCGTATAATAAACATATTATATTCTTTGCAAGCTCTTGTGGGGCCACATAAAATGAAGTCGCGGGCCGAATGTGGCCCCCGGGCCTTGAGTTTGACACCCCTGATTTAGAGTAAGCATATAAAGGGCTATACAATATAAATGCAGTGCTTTATCAGCACTTCTGAGAACTGTAGTATGTTTCCTATTTTAAGCACTACAGACCTGTTAGCATGACTACAACCACAGTCTTTTTTCCCTTTTGAAATATTGATTTTTTAAAAGAAAGTTGAACCAAATGTATAATTCCTTGAACATATTCTCCTGAAACTTCATCAGGCTCAAGTGTTAACAAACGTAGTAAATTAGTCATACATTTAGAAACACATTGTTTTAATGGTGAGTGAGGTTTTGCATGTCTGTAAAACAACACTCGACCTACTACGGGGGGGGTTTAAATCCTCTGGAGCAGGGAGAGGAGCTGTGGATTATTGTTATTGATTACTGCATCAGTGTTTCTTAGGGTCAAAAACACTAAACTCACAACTTAAAATGAAAGCGTTTAGTTTATTTATTTAATAAAAGAGCACAATGTGAAAAGTGACATATATATTGGTGCTATATATAAAAAAAAACACCTTGAATTTCTGGGGGGGGCGCGGGGCTCCGTTGGCGGGGCGCAGCGCCCCTCCAAGACAATGGTAGGGGAAACACTGCATTGAGTACTGTGGACAATCCCCACAGGAGCAATTTGGGGTGAAGTGTCTTGCCCAGGGACACAACGTCATACTGACTGCAGTGGGACTCAAACTCGGTGCCCCCTGATTTGAAGTCCATCACACTAACCACTGAGCCACAGCCCCCCCATATTGACCATGTTGTCTTTTCTGGCACTAATCCTCAGTTGAGCACAAAATGGTTAGCAACATTTTCCATTGTTAAAAGGACCTCTCTGTCTTCGGTCATGTTTAACCAACAAGAATGTTTCAAGTAAAGCTCTGCTGCTTTGGCAACCAGAGAAACCACAGTCAGCTCTGCATGCCCCTAAAAGTCGTTTTTTCTACGAGAGAGAAGTACTGTAATCAATGCCCGTCAGTCCCTGCTGCGTGGTGAAGCTTACTTTTCATTGCTTGTTAAAGTTTTTAGTATAATAATGTAACATTGTCTTTAGGATCACTTTCGTGAGCTACAGGCCCATTGTGGAGGTTTGACCCCCTCCCTGGGATTGGAATTGATATTAGTGGGCGATGGTCTGTTAAAGAAGCCATGACTTTCAGCTGCTTACACAAGCATTTAAGTCTTTAAAAGTAAACACAACAGCATGCCAACTAACTGATGGCTAACACAAGTGCTGATAAAACAGGCCTTACTGCAGAAGAAGGGGAGGGTCATCATTGATGACCGGTAACTCAGCAGCAGGATCTATTGAATGAATGAAAACTTTATTACAGACTCAGGGTCCAGATAAAAAACAAGACATTACATTGTGAAGGGATGCAGAGGATATGATAGCTGGATCATAACTTCACCAACACTAATCTTAGTGACCCGATCTGTAAACCACGCTGACCAATCGTAAATTCAGTTTCTGTGTCATTGTAATATTCAGTGTTTACATTATTCAGTTATAGCCGGCTTCTTTTGAGTTCCACAACAATCCAAGTCCTCATGTTACCTTACCTTAATGTGACACACGGCCTCAAGCAGTAAGGTATACACTATACAGGCTTTTAATACAGGCTGTAATGTGGCTAAAAGAGAGCAGGGTTGTATTGCTACAATAATGCTATTGGTTAAATACTGTGTTTCTTCAAATAGCCTAATGTGAGGATGTGTTTTGTGAGTGGAAAAGTCAGTTTGCAGAAGAGTTATTCTGAAAGTTGTGGACCACTTGGACTTTACCTTTTTGCTGCATTCAGATCATTCAACCTTTAATCTCGTTTCTAGGTATTTGTGCCGAAAAAATCTCCAATTACAACTTGAACCTATAGTTATTGTTTATAAAGTAGGTTCTTTAAAGATGTGACTTCCTGTCCGCCCCCCCAAGGGGGACAAGGACAAGGGGGGACAAGGACAAGGACAAGGGGGACAAGGACTGCTGTAACAGGACATCCCCATGCCTGCCAGCATGTCCATCAGAAGGAGCTTAACATTTATTCACTGGTGGAACATCTAGCTGTTGTGGAGATTTCATTTTTCTTTACCCTTAGAACTCTCTCTTTTACTTCCAAGGCTGTTCCAGGCTCAATTAGAAGAGGGCAGCAACTCTTATTTGCTCCTTTTGTACTTTTGTCACTTCATCCTTGACACATTTTCTTGTGCTTTTTAGGGCCTTCAAGGACTTCAAGGGATGCAAGGAAAGCCAGGGAAGAGAGGCCCAAGGGTGAGTTCATCCTGACATGTGACAAGTTTCCCATTTAAGTTACATTACATTACCACCTTTCTCTGATCTATATTATTGTGAAATTACTCTTCAAGCACTGATACGAAAGGCTTTTTCCTCAAGCACTCTGTAACATCTATGGATTACAGAGCATTGTTCAGCCAGCCCTTAGTTTGCTTTGGCTCTGGGTTTGATCGAGCCGTGCTTCTCTGCTGCCAAGCTCCATTTGTAAAGCTGGAGAGCAAACAACCATTCATTACAAATCAGTGGGTTGCAAATGTAAGATTAATTGTATGCATATGGTAGGTATTATATTGACATAAAAAACAAGGACACTTTTGTTCGACTATACATATATATATATTTATATATTTGCAGAACAAGTACTTTCTATCCCATACATAAACAGTATAGGCACTTATATTAGGCATAGCTCCTATGTTAACATCAATGAATGATTCTAGTGTATTAGACCGAGTCCTCCTGAAATATTTTCTCCTCTTTTGGGCTCCATGTCGGTCTACAACTGTGAGCTGCTGATAGAACCGAACAAAGTGAAAGCAGATGTTATTTCAAGCTCATGTTTTCAGAAGAAATGTAAGAAGATAGAAAACGCCAGGGGATGATTTGTCTCAAGGGACGGTTTGTTGTTTCAATGTCTTTCTGAGACCTTTAACTGATGGATATGCAGTCGCTGCCCCTTCACCTCCCTCATATGAAAAGGAAGCAAGCAGAAGTTGAATTTGGCATCATGGCGAGTCCTAAGCTGAAATAAATATGCTAGATCTTAAGGCAGTGAAAACATGGGGAGATATGCTTCTTGGTTGCTCTTCTGCAGAGGCCCCTGCTGAAGTGCTCCTGCAGAGGACTTAATGCTACTGAGGAGTGCACGTACCTGTCGCGGCCCGTGAGACTGCCCTGCGGTCAGGCCTCAGAGGGGTGGGCTGTGGGAACCCGATCTCTTTAAACAAGGAAGAAAGAGGGCTTTGTCCCCATCTTATTAAAGGCATTTAAGACCCTGTCAGGGGCTCAGAAGGTCTGTGCAGTAGTACACTAAACTCTATAGAGTTCATTCATCATCAAGCTCTTGAGACCTAACTGCAGGCCACACTGACTCGGAGAAAGAAAAAAAAGAACCTGAGGGTGCAGTTCAGGTTTTCACAGATTGTTTTCTTGAGTTTTCCTGAATAGTTCACGTGATCAGCAAGAAATACCTCGCAGCAACACACATGATCTACAGAAAGCTCCAAAGTGCTCTCTGATCTGGGTTTGCTTGGACAACCCGAAGGTATCAAAGTGACATTCACTATAGGGATGGGTTTAATATATATTAAACATACTTTCATATGCAGAAAGCTGATGAACAGTCACTTCCATATAGTGTTGTCACGATACCAACATTTTGGTTTCGATACCGATACCAAGTCAAGAATTGCGATTCCGATTCTTTTTCGATACTTTTCTTAAAAAAAGGGAAACGCGGAATATCGGCTTTAAAATTAGGAATAACAGATGATTTTAGCAGTCAGAACAACTAAAGCAGCAGTGTTACTAAGAACAGAAACGCCAAAGAGTCACATCTAATATAAATATATATAAAAGCATTTATTTTAATTGTGTAGCAGTGAGTTTAACATTTTGGCAGCACTGTTGAGCATTTTGAAAATGTATTTTCATGCCTCTGTGCAAGGCTTAGTCTTTCTATCTTTATAGCCACTGGTGTAAAGTAACTACATTCATACAGTAAACTCAAGTACTACTTGGGTACAATTTTGAGATACTTGTACTTTATTTAAGTTTTTCAATGTTACTTTTGCTACTTTGTACTTCTAATCCACTACAGTTCAGAAATAATGGTGTACTTTTCCTCCCCTACATGTATTTAATCCCTTTAGTTACTTCACAGATGTGGATGAATGATGTGAAATATAATCAAGTGTTGAATCAGACTTTAGTTCCACCTGGAGTAAATCCTCAAGCTACCCTTCAGTCTACAAAGTCATTCAAACTAGCTGCACATTTACCAGCTTTGAGAACACTTTCATGATCAATCATTATAAAACATATCATATATATTATTCTGAAATGGACCAATCTGCACAATGACTACTTTTACTGTCGCTACTTTAATACTTTTACTTGAGGAATATTTTTAATGCAGTACTTTTACTGTAACAGAGTATTCCTACACTCAGGTGCTTCTAGTACAAGACCTGAGCACTTCTACTTTTACTGTCGCTACTTTAACTGTATTTTGATGATAATACTTTTGTACTTTTACTGAGGAACATTTTGATTGCAGGATTGTTCCTACATTCTAGTACTTCTACTTTAACTCAAGTACAAGACCTGGGTACTTCTACTTTTACTCGAGTACAAGATATATATATATATATACTTATACCACCGCCGTTAATAGCCTATGTAAAAAACTAATAGATAACGAAGGCTAAAGCTAACGTTAGCAGATAGTTATGCTAGTTTGCTAGTTAAGTTTGCTCAACGATAATATTGCGACAGAAACACTGTTCAGTGCACATCACGCTCTGCCGCTCCGACAGGGAGCTCTGCTCTGAACCCCTGAACGGCCCGTTCACAGACTTCTGGCGTCTTTTTTGTCAACAAGCCGAGGCGCAGCGGCAGTTGCACTCCCACTTGCAGCCATGCTTCTCGTTTCTCACATGCTCTGGCAGCTAGCGCGTGGCCGCGTGCACGAGAGAGGGGAGGGACTTAGAACGTGCTTGAGAGGAGCGGGACTGCAGGCACGGCTGCAGTGCAGGGAGTGGAAGCAGAGCGCTGAACACACAGCGCTGAACACACACGGCTCTTATTAAAACGGCGCTTTTTCACGGGAGTACTTTTCCCCGTCATTCTTAAAGTACCGATACTAATACTTAACATTAGCCTTATATATTATATTACCGGTATATCATATTTGGTTGTTTTGTGAATTTAAAAAGCCTTTCCAAGAGAGCACATTTAAACATTTTGAAGTGAGCAACTCTAATCTAATGCCCTTATCTTGTTTTTTTCACCTTTCAAATCAGATATAGAGAAAGTTCCAACAAGACATTCTTTAAAGTGGACCTATCATGCTATTTTTAGGCAATAGCATAGGTCTCAGATATATACAAATATATAAAAAACATGTCTATAAAGTGTTTTGCTCAAAATACCAAACAGATCACCCATTCTAGCCATGCCTCACATCCCTCTATTTCACTTCCTGTTTCAAAAGTGCTGATTTCGGGTATAAAGCTTTAAAAAACATGCACCGACCATATTACGTCCAAAACAGTCGGGCATTGTTTCTGATAGCAACTTTCTGATAGTGCCGTGGGTCCACATTTTCGATATTACGTCATATCGGACGCAAATCTGGATCAGCTTCATTGTAGCCCCGTTTTTAGAGATTTGGGTACGGAGGAAAAGAGAGAGGGTTTTATTTTATGACGCTGCGTGAGTTCCCTGACACACCGGGGACACATATTTATGTATAAAAGACATAAAAAAGTGCATTTTGCATGATAGGTCCCCTTTAAATATATTACTGTTGAACAAAATGTGTGAGAATGCAACCTGTGTGGGGCATTGTGCCTTATCACAAAAGTTTTACAGCACTTACGCAGTATGCAGTAATGGCATTCTAAATTATAAATGGCATTATAAAGCAGTATGGCTGTACCTCTCTGACAGTGAGGTGTCATGTCTGAAAGTCTTAGTGATCCTACACGTGACATGCGTCCACGTTCCTGAATGCAGCCATAAGCCCGAAGAGTTTCCCCCGGCCTGAAGGAGAGGCCTGAGTGCGGATCAAAGAGGCCTTTGTGCAGAGACTTGCCAGTGAGCAGTCCTTATGTGGCGCTGCCTTTCTGTATAACTCAAAACATTTTCATAATTGCTTTAACAATGGTTGACACTATTATGACAGAAAAATAAAGAGTCTATGGAGAGCTCTTTTTTTTCCAATGGTTGATTGATGCAGAAAAGTAAACTGATTAATGTTTGTTGTAAAATGTAGATTGTTCTGAAATGAATGACATGTGTAGACACAAGTGAGCAGTCTCTCAGAGGTTTGATTCAGTTCTTCCCTGTCATTACGCCATGCTTACAGTTTCCACTGTTTCTTGCTCTAAACCTAATAAAGAGCACATTTGGAAAGTTAAAGTTAAGTAGCCGCAGGTTCACAGAAAATGCTACTGAGCTTTGGCCGTTAAACTGAGAGCATAAATAAATCCATTATTTTACAGGCCTTTAATTTAAGCCCTGTTAACGTGCTATAACAATACAGTTGTTAACCAATTCATGAACACATTTAAATGTGCTGCTCTCAGTATGTGGTATCATGTACCTATCAAACTTCAACTCTGGTGCCAAAGAGATTATACATTTTATATTTCCAGCTCTAGACACACTAGTTTGTTGAAAATAAGTGCATTAAATAGAAAAGCTACAGAATATAAATGCTATTCAATCTCAAAAAGCAAATACAAAGGTGGACAAACTTTATACTGAAACCTTCAGTCAACTAACTGATCTACAGAAGATGTTCTAACAATCTTGATATCAGTTCTTATATTGGGCACAAATTTCAGACATTTTGTTGTTGAAGCTTTTCAGTTATCCACATAAAGAGTACAAGTTTGGACCAGGAATTGGGAATGGGAATTGATTAGATGTTATGGTACCAATTCCATTCTCGGTTTATCGGTACATTTTTGTATCGATTCTTGATAAGCTGTTGGGTGAAGCAGGATGACTTTCCGGGATACTAGTGACGCGCTGAGCAGTTTTTCTCTCCGCCATGGCTCCGGTCCCTGACAAACAGAAACATTATTCAGCGGCCGCATTGCGCTACGTCATTTCAACTATCTGAAAGCATTAGATAAGAGAAATCATCAGTCACGCATTGTAAGTAATCGGACAACAGGGAACTGGTTCTCTATTGGGAACACATTCCTGATTCCCATTCCTGTTTTGGACTGTTGTAATTTTCACCATTTTGTGACAATTATATAATTTATAATTAATGGTTCAAAAAAAGAAAGTATAGTTGCAACCTGTGTCGCACTACTGGCCACACACTCTGGAAAACGTTGAGGGAAGTCATTGGCACTTAGTTGGCACCAAGAATGCTTCCAAAAATGTTTTAACAGGAATTAAGATCCTTTAATGTATATTCAATTGACTAATTATGAGGCTAAATACCTATTTCTAATTCTATGCAATGTAGTGAAGGTGTTAGCAGGTCTGTTCAGGGTTAACGGCCTGTAAAAACAGTAGCACTCCACGTGTCAGTCCTGTCAAAGTTATTCACCCACATCGTAAACCTGCCCACAGCTCTGGCATACAGGTGCCATTCATATGCAGACCTCAGGTGTGTGTGTGTGTGTGTGTGTGTGTGTGTGTGTGTGTGTGTGTGTGTGTGTGTGTGTGTGTGTGTGTGTGTGTGTGTGTGTGTGTGTGTGTGTGTGTGTGTGTGTGTGTGTGTGGTGCATGCTGACCTGGGTTTACATTAGCACTGATGTGTGTTGGTTATTTTTCTAGTGGTCTCGAAATGCTCTTTTCAATAATTAAGCCAAAATAACTCTTTTCACCAACATGAAGATTGATGGATAAAGTGACTCATTCTCCCCAATATTCTGGTCTCCATTGTGATCCCGCCACCCACCCTGTCATCAGCACTGCATGCACCTTCTCACCGTATGCATTGTAAGAATGCAATTTGTGATATTATACCCTGACCTTCCTTTTTCCCTATCTCTGCCTCCTTTTGCTTCCTATCCGAAGATAACGACTCCCATACACTTTAATATTGAGCACGTTTAAAGGGGAATGCTCTAAATAGAGAAAGAGGAGGAAATCTGTAGATGAGCTTCTGTTAAGTGGCTCCATATGTCCAGCAGCCAGCGCCTGCGAGGGGGAGAGCTCTGACCAGTTTGAAGGGGAGGGGAGTTGCCCAGTGTGTTTGACTCGTCTCCACAGTCTGATAAATTAGCGCTGATAAATAACAAGAGACAAGCTGGATCACCCAACCGTACACTTACACCTCTTGGCCTCCTCCATCTGTTTGACTCGGAGTAATCCTATCCCTCTCTTTCACCTCCAGCTCCGGGGATGCGGTCTCTCTGCACAAGCCATGGAAATTCTGAAATTCTCAAAGAACGGGCAGAAGTTACATTAGCTTCCTGTTCAGGCCATCTGAACATGTTTCATTGCTTTCAGTTTTGCTTGGGAAGATTTTTCCATGCTCAGCATTTCATTCCGCTCAACACAAGTGTGCAATTGAACTGAGGCCTCTTCACTTGGATGCCTCAGGAAGTTGTGGCTTTATTTTTCCAAACAACCTCTCTCACTTCAATTTATTGTTCCTTCAACGCTCCTGTGCATCCGCCCACCTGGCCTGACTCGCAGCGAACAGTCCATTTTGATAAAGCATTTGGCACAGATGGCTCAATGAATAATATGTTAGCAGGTTATATATTAAAGATTCCTACAGTTTGTGGCGCAAAGCCATTGGGAAATCTGGTGTGATGGATGAACTGCCTTCACTTTGTGGGACCCCAGAAACCAGTGGAAAAGTGTAGAGATGAGGAAAATCACATCCATATGTCATAACTTGGAGGAGCAGGCAGACAGGCAAGGCAGGAGGAGAGGCAGTATGTCTCACAGAGCACCTATACACAAACACAGAGGGACCCCGGGGCACAGCTGACCTGTCCCATAACACAGACAGGCAGTGGAAAGGGAGCGATATGTGCATACATCTGTGCAAACCTCACATTTAGCACTAACTCAACCCGCCTGTTCAATGACCCCGATGATCACCTTTACTCAGTGGCTTCCTCAATCATGTGTGTCTCTGTTTTCAGGGTCCTCACGGCCCTCATGGAAACCCTGGTCTTCCTGGACCTCCCGGAGTGAAGGTACAAATCAATAATGTCATGTTAAATGAAAACTATTTGAAAAAAGATGAAAGAAACGTAAGCTCCTCTTAATATGTTTAGGAACAAACTATATCATTTAAAAAAATCGTCATCCATTACTCAATGATCACAGATAGTTCAGTTTCAATTACACACAGGCCAAATACACAATAACATAGAACTACGAATGTTGCAGTTAACCTAAACATTGAACTACACTTCCATATATTGCTTTTGTCAGCAAAACCGATGAAAAAACCCACACATTTGATAAAAAACTGAGACTAGGTTAAAGTTAGGCCATACCATACAGTATTCACCGTCCTGGTGCTTTGAACTGTTTGACAGGGACTAACAAAAGACCTTACGATGTCCAGCTGTTTTATAAATGATATCATTGTGACCTGTTTTTAACTGAATAGGGAATGCTGAAAGTATTAAGAAATTCACTTTTCCTACTTTGTTTAGTAAAGTAAGGGATACAGAATGACTAGTGGTATGTTTAAATCAAGAACATGGTAGGGCATTTTCAGTTACAATAACTGACATAAAGAAAAAAAACGTTTTTGTTTCTTAACTGCATAAAATGTATATATAATCGCATTTCCCCATAATTAATACCATCAGAAAGTCTTGTTAGGGCCTTTTTAGGTAAGTTTAGCTACAAAGGGGCCCTATTCTGCTTTTTGGGGTCTTCCCTTTCCTGTAATGTGTTACTGTACAGCAGGGGTGGGGAACCTTTTTCCTCTCAAGGGCCATTTCAATTTTTAGAATATCCTCAGAGGGCCGTACAAATTATTGACCTCTGCTTAAAAAAACTAAAATCACAGCCCATTCATTTCATTCTGTGCAACGAAAAAGCAACCTCTTAATCCAGATATCTCACCATGACTCGCGTACCACATGCGTATGCATGCACGGTGTGGTGTGACCACCAAAACAGAAAGATATGGACACAAGATGTGCGCAAATGTATTTAGTTTCCTATCCATGTGAACATGATTTAAGTGGGGGGGGGGGACCTAACCTCCTCCAGCACCCCCGGGAAGATTTTTTTTTAAATGTTGAAGTTAAAAGCATCAATCTGGTGCACTTTGAGAGCAACATTAGGAGATCTATGGATACATCTCTCAACACCCAGATGAAACAGAACTGGAAGCAGATTTCTTTTTCTTTATGAATATTTGACAAATCACTCCCCTTTAAACTGTATTCTTCTTTATTAATAACAACTTTTGTTTACTGTCATATAGTATTTTATACCTGTTTACTTTATTCTCTTGTTCTCTTGTCAACTATAATGATCATACAGTATAAAGATGTGCCTTTACCTCACTGGCTGTAGAAAAAGCTTCTTATATTCGTTAGCATAGCTTGCTAACTAGATGCTAATAACAACAAAGTTATTGACTGTATGATCAGTATGACAGATGAACAGATCACCACTGGGCTTTCAACTAAAGACACAGACACGCAGAAACTGCGGCATGTGTACGGCTCCTTATGGGTACTGCAGTTTCTGAAGTGCTGAAGCGGCGTTCTGGTGCTCTCTGTCAGAACTGCCCCTGTCAGTGGAGACATATACCACGTGATGACACGTTAGGCTTGTGTTGTGTTCAAGGACCCTGACCTTGGCCAGGAAAAACAGGCACTCGCTTGTTTCATTTTTTTGCGGTCTAGATTTCTTACATTTTTTTCTTTTTTGCGTGTGTTTATAAATTACCTCGAGGGCCGTACCAAGTTGTCTCGCGGGCCGTATACGGCCCGGGGGCCGGAGATTCCCCACCCCTGCTGTACAGTGTTTCCACTAGGATGGAGTTATAGCAGCGGTGCTAAGGCACCGCAGTGCGTGCGAAGTGCGCCCCGCCAATTTGTTTCTACAGTATGAGTCTGCCAGCACAAGAAAGGCTCTTGAGGCCTAGTACCAGGGCCGGTTCTAGCCAATTTGCTGCCCTAGGCGAGATTTTAGGGGAAATGTTATGTATAAAGATTAAATGAAAAATCTCTACAAAAGACAAATAGACTACAAAAACAGAAACGTATTGACATAGGTCATATACGTCAAAATGGCTTCAAATGTATTCAGTATTGTATGAACATGTTTTAATTGGGGGGTGGACATCACATCCTATAGGGGGGTCCGGGGGTATGCCCCCCCCGGGAAGATTATTTTGAACATTTTAAAGTAAAATGCTTCAATCTGGTGCACAATTACTAGAGACCTGATCTAGGGGGTACAACTCTTAAAACACCAATATGAAAAAGATCAGTTTACATTTTAATAATCAAATAAGTATGTGAACATAACCAATAACCTACCATAGCCAATAACAAATAAATGTAACTTATTTTATTTTTGTTGTTCATTTATATCTTATTTTACCTAGTTAACATTTATTTATTTATGCATATTTTTGTATCTCTCCAACTTTAAACGATATTTTTGGTTTACTGTCCTATAGTATACATTGGAATGATTTCAAACCTGTTTTTAATTATCCTAATAATTTACATAATTTGTAAACACATATTTGTTTGAGGCCCACTGAGATAACTTAGACTAAAATTAACTATCTAAACCAGGGGTAGCCAACACGGTGCCCGCGGGCACTTAGTCGCCCGCAGGGGCAACGTGAGTTGCCCCCCGCCGGGCATGTTCTAAAAATAGCTCGCCAAGCAAATCCAAAATGTATAAAATACACAAAACAAAAAAGGAAATATAATTAAAAGAATCTACCCTATGCATAAACGAAACCTAAATCATAGCGAACTCTATCTACTTACTACAACTCTATAACACCCCTCCCCCACCCCCAATGAATATCGACCAATCACGTTCTTGCTTGATTTGCGGGACCAGCGTTGCAGTCGGGAAGAAAACCAATTTGTCACCTCCTCGCTGATTTTCCTTCTGGCAGAATCTACACTACACATCAGCCCCATTGAACACAGCCTATCATGCGAGCCTATACAACACATGAGGGGCAGAGTTTTACTCTGTGTGTTGTAACTTATATATTTATTGCACTTGACGCACACACACGCATGGCGTAATTTCCACTGGGGACATGTCCCCCGCACTTTTCGAAATCACCTTTGTGTCCCCACTTTACAAATATGTTTATTATTATTTTTTAACGCAATTAGTCATCGCCACAGAGGAGCACACAGCCTTTGTGAGCGAGTGAGACAGAGAGAGAGAGAGAGAGAGAGAGAGTGAGCGAGCTAGGGAGGGAGGGAGGGAGAGAGAGAGACAGAGAGAGACAGAGAGACGGAGAGAGAGACGGAGAGAAAGAGAGCTAGGGAGAGCACACCTTTATCTATTTAATATAGATAAAGTAAGAAATAATTCCAATGTGTACTATAGGACAGTAAAAAAAACAGTTTAAAAGGGGAGTGGTTAGTAAAATATGCATAAAGAAAAAGAAGGAATGCTAATAGGTAGCATAAGATAAGAATAAACAAGTTTAAATGATTTGTTATTGGTTGTGATCATATTCTAAAGATGTATGGATTATTGAAAATACAGCTCCCTTTCATCTGAGTGTTGAGAGCTGTATCCATCAATTCATGTTGTGCTCAAAGTGCACCAGATTGATGCATTTCACTTCAACATTTAAAAAAAAAAATCTTCCATGCATGCTCATGAGGCGGTGAGGACCCCCCTAGAGGAGGTGAGATCCACCCCCAAATAAAGCAGGTTAAATTAATTAAATTGCAAACATTTTCTTTTAGTAACCACTGCAAACGGGTCCTACAGACCCAAACAGCACACAAAGGTTAAAGGTCAGCATATAATAATGTTAAAATGTGCTAAATATATACACTGCAAAAAACAAAAAAAAGAGGAGTAAAAGTAGCCCTCGACTTGTTTTATTTTTTGAAAGTAGCCCTCACCCTAAAAAAGGTTGGTGACCCCTGATCTAAACACTCATTTATAAAGGGATATACGCTCAAAAAATGGCGTACGCCAGTTTCTACGCAATATTTGGGTTTTATAAAATACTAACTTGACGGGAAAATGTGTGGTCCTCCACGCAAACTCTAACCCATGCGTACGCACTAAGCACAACAACGGGAGAGACGAGAAACTGAGACACCGTTGGCAGAAGGAAGAATGGAGAGAAATATGTGGAAAAAAATACCATAAATAAAATGTTACCTCTCATTTATCATATATGAAGAATTCATTTTCACAAATTGATTAAAGCCAATCTTAAAATGATTAAACAAATGCCTGTTTGAGACTCCTCGGTGCATACAAAAACATAACTTGGAGAAATAAATAAATACGGATATGTTATTTAAAACCACCTCAAATATGTTGTGTTAATGTTATGAAATGTTTTCTCATGAATGATGCAGCAAGCAGGAGGACAGAATTACGTCTAAACTGACGCCGTTTTGCATTTCTATAGGTTGTATAGATACGAGCATGGTTTTATATCATGTTTAATCATGTTTTATGCCGTTCGCCGCCTACTTGATAAGTCACTCGTAAAACACAGGAGGTATGGAAACTAAGACCACCTATGTGGTAAATTGAACAGCTAATATAACACAACACATTAGTTGTATTTCCTTTAACCGGTGGATTATGGATATATAGTTGCTGATCGACAGCTGGAACAGAAACCACCAAATACAAAAAAATTATTCAGATCCAGTCGTCATGGCTCCACTCCGGAGGGATTCCCCGATCATTTCTTACAGTTTCTCATCAAGGGGGGTCTCCTGTCCCCTGTACAAACACACTGCCTGAGGAAGGCTATGTGTATTGTTTTTGTCATTAACCTATTTCGGACCACTTATTTATTTATTTTGGTGACGATCCGACCTCCATGCTGCTACTCTGGTTCAAACTACCTCCACCAAACAATATGATTTATCTCAACCTCCCCAAAACAACCAAAATCTGACACGGTGTGAGATGTCTTTTTTAGCAGTTCTGTCGTCATTTCCGACGTGTCACACTTATCATTCATATTACACTGATGTCACATCATCAATCAGATCATCGATAATATAATAACACAATATTTCCTTATCTGAGTCAGCTTCTCGAGCCGTATCTGGCCGTGCAACACTTACAGTACATTGTTATATATTCACCAAGCAGGTGCAACTATGTGGCTTGTATCCTGGATTATATGTTTAAGTCATGGATGTTTAAAGTTCATATTTGTCTAATATTAGTTTACTTTTCATTAATGAAGTATGACGCTGCGCTGTCAGTACACTTGTCCCTGTTTGTGATTGGTCAAATGTAGCTAACCCCGCCCCTTTCACGTGAACGCGCTCTCAGCTGGAGAGAGAAACCCTGGCTTGATTTACCGAGTTGATAACCAGCGTCGTAGGACCACTTAGCGAGATCTCGTTTGTTAGGGTTAGTTAAGATAACTCAAACGTATCCAGGGTCTGTTGAACTGGCTTCGTAGTACAGGGCACAGGTGGCTGCATAGCGGCGCTAATGTCAAAGACACAAATATTATAGGCCTACATTATATTTGTATTTTACCAGGATGCAGTGACACAAATATTTGGGAAGGCTTAGCCTTCCCTAGCCTACAGTACCCGCCACCCCTGGTGGCAATGTCTCAAGATTTAGCAAAATACACCTTTTTGAACATACAGTAACACAAATACTACAAATCCACATAACAAACAATCAAAAAGGGTCGGCACTTATTATTATTTATAAAAAAAAAAAAGTTTTCTGGCTGGTGCCCCCTAGCAGCGGTGCGCATATTTCAGCAGCGGCGCAGTGCCGGCGCTATTTGTATATACGGGAAACACTGCTGTATATACGTAGATGTTTTGTGCATTTGAAATGGTCTGCAAAGACTTAAATCCCAAAGATCCCTCCAGATAGAGTTTCTTTCCTACAACTAACTATTCTTTTGTAGTTTTGTGTTTTTTCCATCCAATGTTTGTTTGTAATTTCACTTACTTTGGATGTCTGATGTTGGACCCTCTTGGCTCATAGTACTCCTTCTCTGGCCTCTCAAAAAGCCATTTGTTTCCCGTAAAGAGAGAACAGCAGTTAAAAGTCTTCTCAACACACTCATTTGCAAGTCCTTGACATCAGTCTGTGTTCCAGCTGATTTGAATTGTCAACAGAGAGGGTTGCTTAGCTCCATAATATGCCAGTTTAAAGCTACAAAGGAGTCTGTATGTTTGCTGGAATAAAACAAAAAAAGTGCTCATATTTCAGGCCTGCACTTAATCCATTCCAATGCATTGCATTTCAGGATTTTCCACACTGTCTTTATACATTAAAAACAACCTAATTGATACCATGCGTTGGCATGCTTTTGCTAAGGAAAAAAACTCCTATATCGTGCTACTTACCAAACTTGGCCCAGCTCAGTTAGACCCCTTTTCCACGCAAACCCCAACAGCGCCAGCCTGGTCTGGCACAGTTATCTGTTTAAGAAATATGATCAAACCAGATAAAAACATGTTGTATTATAGCTGAATTTTATTTTCAATATGTTACTTTATCTGGATGTAAAGATGATACATCGAGACGCGATAATGATCCATTACCTTCTGCTGAAAGAAGCCTACAAGTAGACTTTAAAAAAGAAATGATGTAGCCCCTAAATTCAGTGGAAAGTACTTATTAGGGTTTTCAGTTTTCAGAGGAAATTACCTCATTGATCTTCACTTTGAGTAAGAACTCTTCACATGATGTAGTTGAGGTGTAAACCTTTAGACAGGGAAAAATGCAGTGTTCACATTATGTATGTAGCTTTTGGCGTGAGTTGGACTCTTGGCTCAGAAAATTCCCACAAAGCCTTTTTAATGCCAAGTTGTACCTCTCACGAACATGTAGGTTTAAAGAGCTGATATACAGTAAATGGGAACTTTTCATCGTCATTTCACCAGTTACCCAGTCAAATAAAACCCATTCCTTTTGAGGCAGTGCATGTCTTTCCACCGTTTTTGCACTTAGGCTGGGAAAAGAATAGACACCAATACTCAAAAAGAAAATAAGTTGTATTTTTAGTCTTTGCATTGTCCAAACTTACATTTGCTAAATGAAATGGTTGTTGGATACTTCAACAGATTCAACCAACTCAGTGCTGTTTCTCCATGTACTTGTTTTTTTTATATGATAAGCTCTCAGGAAATGATCTATTTCTCCTTGGACCTCTTGCATTATAATTGGGTAGATTTCTTGGCTGCTCTTTCACCAGTGTTGAAAGCTGACCCAGAAAGCACTGACAGGATTCCCATTGCCTGAAAAGGGAGAAGAATGTACACGATCACTCCCCATCACTTCTCTCTGGCTTGGTGTAAACCAAGTCACCGGAGGGCATACATGGACTGCACGTTAGTGTAAATACTCCTGCTAGACCCACCAATAACTAGGATGAACTCATTACTCTTTCATAACGTAAATGCAGACTCCCCTGCGCCTTGTCAAGTGGAATGCTTTGGCAATGCTGAAAGTATGCAGAGAACGTTGGTGCAGACTAGAATACATCTCAAACCCAGTCCTGTGAAAAGTTTCTTTATAAGTAAGAATAATGTGTGTTTTTTCTGTTCTAGGGACAAAAAGGAGATTATGGACTGTCACCTGGTCAATCCCCAAAAGGACTGAAAGTATGCATATTACCATTCTTCCATTAATAGTACTGTTTGATTCTTAGACAACACAGCCATGAGAGTTCTGTTGGTGAATGTAACCCACTTTGTCCTTTTTTAGGGTGAGCCTGGTGTCATGGGCCCCCCTGGAATGCATGGCCATGATGGACGAAAGGTAGAAAACGTATTTGTCTCAAAAGTTCAAACATTGTGTTTTTATGTGTACATCTACTAGGAAGTTACTAATATCCGTTAGGCATCGCTGGCCCTGTTCCATATTTGTGAAAGTTTACATTACACATGTAATGTGTGTCTGCTCCATTTCCGTTCTCTCAAAGTGAAATCAAGTTCTTTAAATGAATGAGTGGAGTTCGGTATATCAAGGAACACTAAATGAAACGCTTAGCCTCCCAACCCTGACACACCCTTGAGAGGGAAATCTGTGAAATTGCAATGTTTAAGAGACTCCAGCCAAACAGGGATGTTTCAGCTCTTGTTTGGAAAGCAGCCTAACACAATGCAGGCTTCAAAGAGCACACCTGTGTTCTGGCTCCCATGTGGGTTCGAAATACTTAAAGGTTTGAATATTTGGGTCGTTACATCATCACTATCACAGGCCTCCAAAAGGATGAAGGCCATCAAGGGGAGCTAAAGTTAACTGAGTGGAACTTAAAGGTGGGGTATGTAATTTTGGAGAAACCGGCTTGAGTGCGCTAGAATTTGAAAATACACAGCCGGAAGAAATCTGCTACTTCCTTACAGAGCCCCTCCTCCAACACACACCAACGCGCACATGGCCAATGAGGTCACGATATAAGTTTGTGCCCAGATGGAAGGCTGACAGGCAGGTAGGCCATCCAGTTATTTTAGCCGGGCCGCCTAAAATGATTGGTCGTACTTTTTACAGTACTACGGCTTCCACAGATGACATTTTTTAATGGATTTTTTGTCAAAGCACTTAAGATATTCATTGCTATCGGGATGTTAAGAGCATTCCATGGAATATAACAAAAAGTGTATCTCGAGCCGGTTTCTCAAACTTACCTACCCCACCTTTAAGGTTTTACGCTCTTCTGCTAAACACATGTTATTTAATCCCCTCTCTGGAGAACAGTTATTTTAAACGTAGGACAAGTTGTGATTGTAATCTGGTCCTGCTCAAGATTGTTCGTCCACGTTATTTGACTGCTTTGCATGAGCTGTGTTATCCTGACAAAGAGTGATGGTTAGCAGCAGAGCCTTTTCTCTGTCGCCTTGTGCATTTTATCCTTGGCCTTTTCCCAAACCCTGTTACCCCCCCCCCTCCCCCACACCACAGTAATTGCACATCTCAAGTGGGCCAGGGCCTGTTGGATTTCCAACATAGTCACATAGTACTTTCTAACTGACGTGCTTTGTTTGTCCATTTTTTGCATTAGTTGTTTTTTCCAAATAACTTGTATTTTTTCCAAATAGTTTACTCATATCTTGGTGGAGGATTGTAAAACCTATTAATTCCACTTAAGAACAATGTTGATGATATTTGATGTTTTGTTTATAGTCATCTTAAATCCCATGAAAATACCATATGCAGCCATGCCGTAGCCTGTCCTCTGACATTGAGGATCCTATGGAAGATGCAAACTATTAAACAGCTCATGGAGATTTTTAAAATTATTATAAGGGTACATAGCAAAGACAAACTTAATAGCTATAGACCATTAAGAACACTTATCAGCAGCGTTGCCTGGTTAACCACAAATACAACTTGACAAGACCAATGCCATTTAAAGAACTGTTTCATAATAATCTCCTGAAACAATATTTGCCACATCTTTAACAGGAAAAGTTTGCCTCCTACTACTTTGCCTTTAACCATGGTTATCAGATCTATACTGTGCTACAGAGAAGCGTTGATAGTGTCCCAGTAGCAATAAATGATGTTCCAAACAGAGCCAATGGACTGGAAGGGATGTTTCCCACCATGTTTGTAGTTTCACTCCTATAATCTACACCGCAACTCTTGTATACAGTTTGCTAGCTGCCTGTATGAGTAATACCCATTTAGCAGGCCTCACAAAGTATTCCACAACTCTGCCATCTCTGCTATCAATCACCACCCAACACCGTGCAGTTGATTTCATGGCCAAAACTTTCATAAATCCCCAGATTACCCCAGATTCATCTTGTTAGCAGGGGGGAAAAAGGCATAAACAGCACTTACATCATTGTGTGACACATAAACTCTTCACTGAAACCTAAATGTATGATTTAATTATCAGCTTTTTAAGATGGGAGACCCACCCTGCTAACTTAGTGCTAGGGAATCCCCAAGATTTAGAAGAGGAATTGAATTATTGTAGTCTTTATATAAATGTAAATATCTTTGCAGGTTACATAATGTTTTCATATTGTGAATAATGAGAACTAAGAACAGAAGATTTGCAAAGGCAGGGGAAACTCTTCTGAGTTACTGTACCTGACAGTCTGACAGTGCAGCAACATCTGTTTTGAAAAACAAAAGCTTGTGGAAAGAAAACCTCAGACAGGGCTTTTTCAAATGGCACTCAGCAGTTTATCACCACACTGCAACTTTTACTGTTTGCTGTCAGAAGTATACTCTGGAGAAATGTGTTCTCAGAACAATAAAGGGTCAACGTAAGGTCAGGTTTCTAATGCTAGAGGAATGCTAATTAGAAAACAACTGTCACACAGTATGAGAATAATTTGTAAGCAACTTTCCCTCTTAGACACGTTCACAAACTTCTGTCGTCATTTGGGACACAATACTGTAATAATGCCTTGGCGGGAGCTCCAACAATCTATTATAAAATTGGACATCGCTAACTGAAAAAACATCTGTTGCACTCAAGGATCCTCCGTTCAGTGTAGTAAGGGGGAGGCCTGAGCCCGAAGGAGGAAGACCTCTTCTTGCCTTGTGAGTCATGCAACGTGGAGTCATGGGAAAAAGCTGATAGCTCTCCTGCTGATACATGGTAATTGAGGATCTTTGCTGGGTGTGGACAGGCATCCTGGCTGAGTTGACGCGGTTGTAAGAGATCATTTTTTCCCGTTCTGATGATCAGTTCAGGTGGTATTGTGCTCCCCTTTGATCAGGTCTTTGTTAACCTTAAAACACACTCTGCTGAAAGCCATGCAAAGTTTGATTATGTAGCTTGTATCCAGCTCATAAAAGCAAGACAATCTGAAAAGCCACCAGACACCTCATTGCTTGCAGCTGTTCATAACTCCCTTCGATTTTTTTGGTCGTACTCGGCACTGGGAGCCAAAACTCCTTACAGTGCACTTTTGTATTCAAATTACAGCGAAATTCCATGTGGCACAGACGTAGCTGAAGGTTTGTTCTCTTGAATCAGCCAGTAAAACCACGACCTGCCGCTGCTTTATGGACACTTTTCTCTGAGTTTTGTGCTCAGTCCTTGGCCCGCTGCCAGAGAAAGCCTTTCTCACTGTGGGAAATGTGTAGAGATGTAATGGGGAGGTTGCCTGGGAGTCAGCCAGAGGTCTGCACTGTAAAATAAGAAGAGACTTGTGTTTGCGTGTGTCATACTAAAACACTGCGACTAAAACACTGAGTATTACCAGCCCTGGACCAGTGTGCCTTTTACACAGCCAACTCGATCATGGCACGCTGGAATAGCACCTTCCTGCCCTTCAGCTTTGTAACATAACATTCTTTCACGGTACCTTTATTTGCTGAGTGTGATTTATCCAAGGAAGCACTGTAAGGCTTGCCAGGTGGGACTTGTAATAACACTTGTAATAAAACAAATAATATATGGAAAGACATTTTTTTCCGCCTGTCATGAAGTCTGTTACTTATTCTGTAAGTGAGGGAGATGCTGTTGCTGCTGCACTTTGCCTGTTGGCTGCATGGTTGATTTGGTGTTAGTTACACTAATTGAAGATGTTTGTACTTCATAAAGAGGGAGAACTAATGGAGAATGTATTCCTTTGCCATCTGTGTGAAACACAATGGATTTAGAGAACTGGGAAATCTGTCCAATTAGTTTGAGTCCATATATATGAAACACTTAAAGATGCATGCATGCACGCACACACTTACTTCCTCTTACTTTACTGTACTCTGTTGTATTGGACTTGCTGGAAGGCTCAGGCACATTCTTTTGTCTTTTTTCTTTGTTATGGCTGCAGCAGGAGATTTGTCTACTCCCCAAACCCCTGTCAGATATTTCCAACTCAAAGCACAGTGCTGTCTGTCAGTAGATAAATAGACAAATAATCATTAATAAGGACTTTGACAGAAATGGAAAATAAAAGTGTCAACTCATAGAGTTACTGTGGCCCCTGGATCAGCATCTAGCTTTACTCTATCTCCAAACACTGCAGGAGATGTAACAGACATGTGTCATCCTAAAAAATAGGTGCCTTTCAAATTGTGCATATGTCTTTTTCCACACAGGTTTTTTTTTTATTGGACCCAGGAACAAGCTTTGGCTATTTGTCATAGATTAACTCATGGGTGTTTTCATCTCTCTGCTGCATACTTCTGTGCAGCTTAGCTTCATGCTGATGGTCACAGCATCAGTTCTCACATCATCATGACATCAGAAGCCTCAATCTCAGATGATTTGTATGTAACTGTGGACAGATGGGATACCATTTCTGAAATGTTCCAATGGCACCAGCTTCAGGCATGTCAGCCTCACTCTGCCTCATCCTCTGAACCCTGCCCGACCCGCTGGGGGGTCCTTCATTATGAACTCATGTTGTACAGCCAAATTATTTTCAAACGTGGTATTAAATTCGAATCAAGGGTCCAAAGTTTCCAAAGAAAACAAACATGTCAGGATCCATTATTGAAAAATACGTGTTGAATGATTCAAAGAACATGCACTTTTTAGACTGAAGACAAGACCATGTTCTAAGGACTAGTAGCCTACATTTGTATTAATATTTTGGGAAATATTCACTTTCTTTTTAAAGGTCCCATGACTTGGTCATTTCTACTGATCATAATTCCATTGTTGAGGTATACTAGAATAGATTTATATTGTGCAATTTTCCAAATTCACATTGGTTTCTCATACAGCATCTCTGTATGTGTATTCACTCTCTGTCCTAAACGGCTTGTTGGAGCTCCTGCCCCCCCTCCCTGTGAGCCCACTGTGCTCTGATTGGTCAGCTCGCCCACTCTGTTCTGATGAGTCCACCACGTTACAGCGGAACATCAGTGATTATGTGTTACAATGGCGTTAGCAACCAGAAAATGACACCAGTAAGGACAAACAGATGAGAATGCTGCGTGGGGTCTGAGTGCCGTGTTGGCGGGACGTTGCGCGGCTCGCTGCAGCGAGGAGCGGACAGTGTGTGCAGAGTTCATTTCCTGTTCGCTGCGTGGGGTCTGCGAGTCATCGCAAATGGACGCGGTAGGGGGGGGGTGCTGAGGGGACTGCAGCACCCCCATCTGCGAGGCTCCACTAGCACCCCCCTCCGCACCCCCAAACGCGGCGCACCTACAGTGTAAGCGCGCCACAGTTTCGCCGCTGCGAGGCTCCACTAGCACCCCCCTCCCCCCAGCGCGTCACAGTTTCGCTGCTGACAGAGTGTGTGTGAGGAGCTCCACGGATTGGTCCATTTGGGTTTGTTCACGTACCAGGAAGAAAACGAGAAATCTCCAACGAGCCGTTCTGGGGCAGCATAGACAGGTATTTTCTGTGTTAGAGTTTTACTCCCTACATCAGGGGTGTCAAACTCAAGGCCCGGGGGCCAAATCCGGCCCGCGACTTCATTTTATGCGGCCCCACAAGAGCTTGCAAAGAACGGTTACAGGCTGATTTACAGAAGCACACAAACTACATGTCCCACAATGCATCTCTCATTTGACTTTTTTCTCAGAATTAGACTTTTTTTATTTCAAGATTTCACTTTTTTTCTTTTTAAATCATTTTGTGACATGCTCACTGAAGAGACTTGCAATTATTTCCCCTAGACTTCTGCTTTCAGACGTAGTTAATTATGAAGTTATTACCCTGTCCGATAATAATCCAATGCAGAGGCGATAACATTATTTTATATATATATAACATATTTATATATGCATTTTTATATAGTCTTAAAGTTACAACCGGCCCTTTAAGTGCAACCACAATGCTGATGTGGCCCGTGGTGAAATTGAGTTTGACACCCCTGCCCTACATGGTGTACTTTGAGGATTTGTGACTTTGCAGACCGCTTACATGCATAGAAACCTTCATAACACACAAGGGGACAGCTAATAACCGGAAAAGCATGACATGGGACCTTTAAGTTAAACGGGAGAAATAGGAGAAATCAGTGCAACGAAAAAAATAAATAGTCTCACTCAACCCCCAGTATCACCCCATTGACAACAATGTGACAAAAAGGTGCTGATATCTGGGGTTGTAAAACAGCAAAACTTGCTGTCTCCTCCAATTGTTGTGCTAAGTTAAGCTACCAAGTCCTATTAACATGTGAGGTAAAATTGCATTATGAATTAAGTTTCAGTGATTTTAGTACACTGACAAGTTAATTACTGAATATCAACACCAAATAGAAGCCAACTGTAAAACAAACTATCTTTAAGTTGTTGTTTCTTTCCCATCCCAGTCAACCAGGCTTGCATAAACTCAGTAGCCTTTCTATTGGAGCCCTGCTTTCCATCAATACTACCAAATGTCTCTCAGGATGTTAGCAGAGGGATATTTTAATCCCCATGCACACTCTGCATGCAGCAGGCTAGAGAGTGCTCGGTATAGGTCTCTTGGTGGTGACTTGTTTGTTTACACCAAGACTCATTTTCCTTACATCGGCCTCCTGCTGAAGCTGCACGCCTCTGGTTTAGTTATTTTGTTTCCGACAGGCCAACACAACTGGCGGCTAATGACTTCACACATGAGGGGATAGACATGTTCTTCCCTCAGAGATGACCGCACATGACTCTATCTTCTCCGCTGTAGGCCTTGATTGTGAAAAGATTAATACATTTTGCAACCAGCTGGCATGCTCATTGGAGACCACAGGGCATGAAGGTGACCATTAATTACCCTGTTGGGTCTCACTTGTGCCTGTCTAATTGGTTTGCTAGTTTAATTGATGCAGGATTGTTCTGCATTGTTTTGCCTCAGTGCATCCGTGGCAAGGATCAGAAAACTCGTGGCCAAGCTGTCGGGATGCAACAGTAAATAGAAACGGGAGTGGTCTTGTGTAGAAATCTAATTTTATTCGGCGTTAACCAGCCAATGCTGCTATGCGGTCTATTGGTTTCACAGCTATTATGTTGCTCTTTGCTATTGACCCTCTCTGTAAACCTTCCTGCTCTTTTATTAGGTGATTTTATTTTCTGAGGAAACAAAGTCAAGTCCTCCTTTGGGCAATAGGAAACTTCAATGTAATTTCAGCTCCTGTTGTGTTGATCAAGATGCTATTGAACACAAGGCGATACCATTTGCTAACTAAATTCAAGATAAATGTTACCTTTTCAACCGATACGGACATAATCTCTTTTTCCAAAGTGCTTCATTTAGTAGTACTTGTGGCTTTGTGAGGAAATTAGATAAAATGCCGGGATTATTTTTACTTGTTGGATATGCAAATCTCTAACCAATTATTTTTCCATCAACAGGGACAAAAAGGTCATGCCGGTCCTTCTGGTCTTCCAGCTGAGCCTGTGAGTACTTCAATACTCCGTAAACATGGCTACAGTGTAATTTATATCATACAATTTCTCTGTCTCCTCACCAGTGTACCATCAAGTTGTAATGTTGCTCTTCTTTAGCTAAATCGGTAATAACATATTATTTAATCCAATGTTACAAAATGACTATAGTAGCAGATAAAATCTTGAATGGTTACAGTAACCCCAAGGTGAGATACATAGTTGATTAGCATTGTCTTAGGAGAGTGTTAATGTTATAACGAGGGATGGAAACAATCATGAGGCAATCGCAGTGCATTTTCTGAACAGCAAGCCTCTGAAAACAACAAAAATGTGATTTCTCTGCCTCCTTCGACACAATCCCTCCTCCGTCTCTTTGAAGTGTTATCATGCTGACTAAATCCACTGCATGCTGTTTGTCTGTCTGCTGGCTGCACTGTTAGCTGTGTGTCAATGAATGTTTACTTATCTGAAAGTAGAGCCAAGAGGCTCCAGAAACATTTCCCATGAAGACTCCAGCATGTCTCTCCATTTATAGTTACAAGGGAAAATATTAACACCGACATGTTTGTGATATTAACAAAGAGATATGGGGTGGCGGGGACATTAGACATTAGACATTAGTCATTAGTTGTTCGGGAATCTTGTCTGGAATAGAGAAGGAGACATTTTTGTTCGAGGTACAAGTGGGCTAAATAGTTTGGACACCCCGAGGTCATTCCTCTCCCTTCTCTCCCTCCTTCCTGAGTCCAGATCCTGTGTACTATCTTTGAGAAGAATGTGCAGTGTCACAAAAAAAGAAAGAACAACTTTTCCTCTTCCAATCAGTTCTCTCTCTCTCTCTCTCTCTCTCTCTCTCTCTCTCTCTCTCTCTCTCTCTCTCTCTCTCTCTCTCTCTCTCTCTTGAAATAAAAAAAGTAATTATTCTTAAAGCTACATTTAACTGGTGTCAATATAAAATATGGAATATATAGTGCCTTTACCATTTCCAGAACACATACAATAATAGTTTCCATGGCATATACACCACCTTCTGCTTACAATCCCAAAATGCAAGGAATTGTATAAAAATGCGAAAAATGACTCCTGTACAACTAAACATCTGTCAGTATTGAATTTCGATCTACGGCTCCCTATAAAGTCAACTATAAAGTGAATGTGTAAACGAGGGAGTGATTTTGGACAGAGCTCGTATTCCCGTTGGGTTGCTTTCTTCCTCTCTACCTTTAACTTGTAACATTTCTACGTTTCTTTGCTCGCTACTGCCACCAACTGTCGAACAGCGGAACAGTGTGGTTTACATCCACAAAACATTTTCATTATCACCTTCTGCAGTCAGCAGGTTTGTGTATCAGCTATGTGGCTTTTTCAACACATTAGATGGGAACCAAACATATTTCTGCTTATCAAAAAAATAAATATGGTACTCATAAAACAAATTCATAAGCGCCCATTTTTATGTCGAATGATTAGACGTAAATGGTCAGCAGACTTTTAATAAACCAGATAATGTGTGGTTATTTGCCAGAGTCCTATATTACCCTCTCTGGGCTTATTAAGCAGAAATGACCTTGCTGTTTTACAATATTCTTTTTTATTGCAGCAGTTTTTACTACAGCTAGTATGATTCTCTGTGACATTCTACCATTTTTAATAATACATTACTATTTTAATCTCGTATATCACATTAATTATCTGGTTTTTTGCAGACACATAACTGTCGCCAGTGTATAATGAATGTGGCGAGCCTCAGCATGCCTTCACTAACTAATCCTGTTTTACCCTTCCCATACATGTAGAATTAAACATTCCTCTCGGGGGGGATGCATGTGGTTCGGTCTCACCACAAGGAAGGAATGACTCATGTATTATTCTCTGCGTTGATGAGGATGAACATATTAAGGCAAAACTGCTTCACAGCATGAGACTTGACCAAATTATAATAGCTCATACTGTCGATATAATTGGTGCGAAAAGTGCTAATGTCTACAGTGGCGTCTCTTTCCACGGAGGCGACCAAACAAAAGGTCTCTAATGTAAAGCTGACGGATTTAATTCTTCTTTCGGACCAATTGACTACTGTTTACTACATCTTAATATTTCTTATACTTTTGATTCCTATTATTGCAATCAGTAGGGTTTCAACAGAAACTATGTGTTCAAAAGAAACATTTTTTTCCTATAGATGACCTTTTCCCTTCCTGCATCCTGCAATGCTTTCTCCCTTCCTTTTCCCTCTCTTAGTCTCCTTCCCTCCTCCGGTGCTGATTTCTCTCCTGTCGCTCTCTCCACAGGGTGAACGGGGAGATGATGGAAGCCCCGGGGCCAAAGGCTATCCTGGCAGGCAGGTGCAGTAAATCTAGTGTTGTGGTGCTGGTTGAGCAGGGCCACACACACACACACACACACACACACACACACACACACACACACACACACACACACACACACACACACACACACACACACACACACACACACACACACACACACACACACACACACACACACACACACACACACACACACACACACACACACACACACACACACACACACACACACTCACATGGAGACACAGGGGCACGCATAAAATCATTTTTTTAAAAGGAAGCTAGGAAATCATATTTATGGTGAATTCAGGGTTTATCACTTGGTCTTTTTAATAAATCAAATTCAGCTTGTAGGTTTTTCTTTACCGTCAGAATGATAAATAAAATGGGATTATTGGGGGAATCACCAAATCCTTGTATGTATTCCGTAGCTAGAAAAATAATCGAATTTAAAGATATTGAATGCCGGCAGGACATCTCAGCAATCGGCCTTTCTGTCTCAGTCTCATAAAAATCTAATTTTCTAAATCCAAACAAAGAGTTGGCTGCGCCTGAATAAAAGAAAAAAAGGCCCCTGAGCTGTGGAGAAGTACCTGTGGTGTAATTTCAGCAACGCAGGCCCCAGGTCCAGCGAAGAAATACAATGTCAAAGGTTTCCATAGTAAGTGCTGCTCTGAAGAAAGTAAAGGTAATAAAAGTGTGACTAATGCCACAGCTCCCGGGGACAACTTGCTTCCTGTGTCTTAAATGTGAGATTCATTCTTTGGACCACTTCTAGGAGTAGTGTTTGAGTCAAAGCTAGATTGTCATTGGCTTTCCTCTGCATTTAAAATGGGTTTCCTCTCAGCTTTAGACAAATGTAAACTCTGAAAACAGCCAGACAACATCTAGCTCACTTGTCCACTGAATGTTTAACTTAGCGTCGACTTCAGGCACGGGTGTTTGCCTCTGTGCTTTAGTGCACTTACTGTGATCCCTATAGGCACTTAGTTGTGTGTGATGGATTAGGTTTTAGCACCCCCTACCATCTGTGGGCTGTGAATCACCAGTGCTGTACGTTTATGTCAAGGCGGTGTACTCTGCTGTGGGGAGTTATCCTGAGCTGAGAGTTGACAGCTTTTCTGCACTGCTGGATTTGCTGGCAGAGTATCTGAGAAATTAATGTGAATGCTGCTTTTATGTATAGACACAGAAAATGCCAGCCAAGAGGCTAATTAGAAATGTGACAATGCAAAAGTCTGGGTAAAGTCGCTCAGCATCCAGGAGCGAAAATGAATTTGTTATTGTGACGGGGTTCTAATTGTCCGTCCGAAAACACTGGCCTAGTCGGTTGGGTAAGCTCCAAAACTTTATTTATATCAGCAAAACATAAAATAACGAACCAGCACAACTTAAACAAAACAAATAAACGTCCAAATCAGACCGTCCATCACTCCCGGAGAGTAAACGTGTTCAGCTGTTGCCTTCTCTGCAACGATCTCTCGAACACGTCCCAGCTGTTGCCTCCCCGAGTTCCCCTTCCAGGGCCAACCCCGTCCCTTATTAACCCGTAGCCCCTCCCACCAGGCTTACCGTCAACAGGTGACAACCATTACACTCCAAACCACATTTCAACATAACAATCAGACCCAAACATAAACAGGTTAACCACCTCTTAATATAATCATTCTCCATAATTAACAAACGTAAATTAAATAATTGCAAGGTTCATAGCAGGAATTTAAAACACGGAAGTGATGCGTCTTTTTCCCCGAAATGTTTGGTTTGTTGTGTGTGCCGGCTGTCAGTGGCGGAGTCAGTCACTCATGTGATCCGCTCCGTCACAGTTATCTTTTTTATTTTTACTTTTAAATGTTTTGTTGTTACTCAAATGAAGTTCTGCCACCGTTTGTAACCACAGACATATGTTTTGTCATGTATTACATTCAGGGTTTACCCGGGCCTGTAGGAACAATGGGGCCAAAAGGAGTCAGGGTAAGTAGATGTTGGAAATATTACATATTTGGCATCAATCTGTGTTATTAAACTCTTTAAAGAAGTACTGTATATTTCAGAGTGTAAGGCTCAAAGTGTTTAAAGCACTGACTTTCTCTGTTTACTTATATTTCATGTTCTTGTCATGCATTCTCACTCAGCTGCCACTGAAAGCCACAGAGAAAAGAGGCACGACTCTCCTCTCTGTATTAAAGCTTCGGAACTTTCCCTCCCTTAAACGAACTGTGAAATGCCTGCTAAGTGAATTCCCTAACTAATGTGGGTACATAAAATGGCCAGTGTCGTAAACGCCACTCTTCTGCCCTTGTTAACTCCATGATGATAACGACAGATGGTTTCGTTAGTAAAGTACTGTAAGAGCACTGAACTCTAGCTTTTTGAAAATCCTTTCCATGCTTTCTGTCCTTATTAGTGTTAGCAAAATATCATAAAAACTATATTGCTCACCCGCGGAGCATAACTGTAATGCATTCAGATGTTAGCGTCTCGTTAAATGTCATGGCTGTAATTTGTGCTTGTGCCCTTTTCGCCACTTTTCTCCAGTTTTTCCTCCTGGCAGGTTAGGCAGAGAGTTCTTCAGAGATCCCTGATGTGAGGGTATGTGCCCTTGGACTACATCGTGGAACCCAGCACCATGCAGTCCATGGGCATATACACTTTCCTCAAGGCTTGGCTCTACAACAACACTCCACCGTAGCAGATAGACCTCAGTGCTGTAACAAATGAATACTGCACAGCTGACATCTTTGAAGAGAGTTTTGAATACGTTAGCGTTGTTGTCATCTACCAATTCTTAATCACGTCCATCATCTCTGCTCAGTCTCATTGTCAACCTTTTTTCTGCTTTTCCATCTATCTTTGCCATATCTGTACGCCCTCTCCATCTTTCATTCATCTCTCTAGGGTCACATTGGCATCCCTGGACTCTATGGCTTTCCTGGTTCTGACGGCGAGAGAGTGAGTATTAGTGGCTGTGAGAGTAAATGACCACTGGGCTGCATTATGACTGTCCATGGGAGAAATTATCAAATAGTTTTCATTCTGGAAGTATTGCTGGCACAGTTAAACAAATTATGTGTATGACGAGAGTGGCAAAGGCAGGCTCCCTTACTGTATTGGATGACATCTGGGGGTAAAGACATCCACACCCCCCTCCCACCCCACCCCTACTGTCCAGCTGGAAGGTTAACATGCAGGAGTTGGGCACTTAAACCAAGCAAAGACAAACATTCCCATGAACCTCCAGGACAGTCTTTAGCATTGCTAGTCAAGGAGTGCATTTGCTCTTTGATTAAATAAATAGATTTCAATGAAATGTGTTAAAAAAACGTATAGCATGGGCCTCAGGGGATCAATTGCTTTGGTAGCAATAACAACAGGTGACATTTCTACTATGACCTGACAGTCCTTTGACTAATGAGGAAATGCTGTCAGTCTCAGCTGCCCTTTAAGTTTAATACCGATATGGCATGGTACCAATCTAACATGGCAAACAAGTAATAGCGTAAGTTCATTTGAGGCTTTGGCTGAATGTACAGTTCAATCTAATGAAGGTTGACCTTAAACCTGACAAGCTGAGCCTGAACTGTCCTAAAATGACCGTTCTGTGGAGGATGAACTATTCTGATCTAGTTGAGAAACTCTCAAATCAAAGTCCATGTAACAGCTGATTTTTAGATTGTATGTGACCTATCATTGGAAACTGCTGTTGCAAAGGGTAAACAGGCCACACGTGATGATGTAAAGGGATGGAAACATATTTCTATGTTTCGATTGTTTTATCTTACACATGGAGCATCATAGCCTCAAAGGGCTGATAGTGTCTCTGAGGAAAATATATTCATATATGTTTTTACATTTTGCACTTCTTTTGCTTATGTAGCTCCTTCTCTTTTCTGTTTCCAGGGAATTCCTGGCGTTCATGGGAAGAAGGGCAAGATGGGTAGGCCGGTAAAGTTTTCTCTCAACATACTTCTCAGAGAACATTTTTAATGCAGCCTCATGAAAGTGGGGGTGTTTTGTCTTGATCTATGGACTCTTACTTCACTGAATAGCTACTGTAAGATGTATTCAATGAGCATCACTCTGACAAAGACTATAGTTCAGTGTGAAGCCCCTTCTGGCCCTCGTTGTGAATCTGAGAAGAAACGTTGTGCTTCCATTTTGGCAAAGTGATGCCCGTAATTAATATAGGGATTGATAAAAGAAAATAAACATGCACTTTTAATAGTTCGACAGAATGTATTGGAAACATAAATGATCACGTGTCAGCAGATTTAAGATCCTGGCCTCATATTAAAGTCAGTGACCCCTGATCTATAAATCTTGGACGGCACATTTTCTCTTGCTGAAGTTGATTAGGAAACATTGAATGTTATGGAGTGTGCTCATTACTATGCTTGTTTTGCATGAGGCCGATATAATAATGCGATGTGTCAGTTGTGGGTTTGGCTCTTCCCACAGAACAGGGAAGTATATCTTCAATGGCGCCTGGAGGGACATTTCCCATCCTTCCAGGCTGACATGGAAAATACTTCTTAACCACTCGTGTAAATCTGCTTTTCTCCCAGCCCGAGTCTGGTTGTACATGTTCTCTGATATTATTATGCAGCAGCGGTCAGTGACATAGACTGGTTCCACAAAATACAATCATAATAGCAAAGTTCAGTGGAAAACAGTTATTTTCCTCTGTGGTGAAAAGTGGCCATGATTCAGACAAGAAGTTCCTTTTTCTGTCCTGCGTCAGCAGTAATGCCGCTTAACAAAATCTGGAATAGCAAATTCTGCACTGTGTGTATTTTATTGTGTTTTAACAGCTCCCTCGCTCCTCTGTTAATGGCAAGTAGGAACGTCTTCCAGTTAAAACATTTTTTATCAACGCTATTGTTTATACATAGCCCAGTGGCATAATTTCCATCCGACTGCTCACATAATGAAGTGTCTCGCTTAAAGTTGCCGTCAGTTAGAAAACTAAGGCATGTGTTTCTGATCAAACCAAGTCAGCATTAAGATTTTTCCACATTTCCTGAGGCTTCATGTTGCACCAATTACTGCTCATTACTTTGTCCACATTTGCCTAATGTTCTAAATCAGCAGTCTGCCACACAAACAATCCCATCGTTGCCATCTCCTGAGGTGGTTTTACTAGATACTTCTCCTCCTCTGTCTGCAGACAGACGACAAGATATCTCTCTGCTATCTGCCATTTCTCATTTGTCCAACCACAGCTCTCCTTCTGTCGGCGTGTGCTGAGCCGTGATGTGAGTTGGTTGCATGTTGACCTTGGCCTAGCGACAAGCACACGTCGAGCATGTGGCCTCGCGGCTGCATCGAGCCTCTTGTTCTGCCTCTATAATGGAATCACAAGCGCAAAGCAAACAAAAAGGACCCAGTCATCAGTTTCTGGGCCAAGCAGCTTTGTACGCCATTTAGGCGAGTCCTGGGGGTTTTGTGCTCGTGCACAAACAGAAGCTTGGTCGCTCAGAAACACAGAATTTCCTGCCGGTCTCCCAGGAATGAAGCGCTGGAAGTGCGTTTTAGAGGATTTGCTTGGCTTTGCTCTGAAAACTTCTGTTTTGGGAAAAGTTTTGTTGCTCCTCTGTGCATGGTGCAATACCATTACTGACAAATCATGGGATATCTTAAACATTCAAGTGTTTTGACAGCATGAACATGATGAAGCCACTCAGTTACCCCTCTGGTTTCATGGCCCTGCTGTTTGTTTGTGTGCTCAGGGGTTTCCTGGTGACTTTGGAGAGAGGGGACCTCCTGGCCCTGATGGGAACCCAGTAAGTTGAATTATGTACATGAATGCACTCTTTTATTATACCCTTTTGCCACAGTGAAAATCTTCACATGTGGTTCAAAAAGACCTGACTGAGATTTCACCATATTTAGACATGGCAAATACAACAAAAAAATGGAAAGTACACTCATTAAGGTACAACAAGTGGAAACATTACATGTTACTTGTTAGACGCTTTTTATCCAAAGCTACTTACATACTCAATACTGTGGACAATCCCCACAGGAGCAATTTGGGGTGAAGTGTCTCAGGGACACAACGACATGCTGACTGCAGTGGGCTTTGAACCTGTGCTCCGCTGATCCCAACACCAACGCACTATTCCACTGCACCACACGCCGCCACAGTACAAATAAATAACTCGGTCCTCACCTACTGGAGAACTGTTCTACAGAAATAAATCATATTCTTGCTCCTGACTGTCCCCCAAGTCTTTGCAGTCATTCACTAACTCCCCCATCATAATCCATACAGATATCTTTCAGGGCAGCTTCAGCAGTTTCTGTCTTCTTCCTTCAGTCTGACCCTTACTCCTCATGATTGACAGGGTCAGTGTTGGATTTGGATTGGCTGACCTCTGAGGGCCTCCTCTAGGTCTCATTTCCTCTGCCTCCAGAGAGAAGAGTTGATTTTCCATCAGGCTGAATTCATCTCCTTTCATTCATAGAGGACTAGTAGGAAGGCGACAGGAAAGCCACACTGGGCTGTGTGTCATCCCTCTCTTCTGGGTGTGTAGCTGGAGAGGATGTAGTCATGCGGCTGCAGGGTAGATCATTTGGAACAAGCCTCTCTGTGTTTTCGAGTGCCAAGGGCTCACTCACTGCTGAAATGAGTGAGGAAACTATACAAAGGCTATAAGTGGATCAAATAAATGGAAACATACTGTTAACTTCCATGTGTACACCTCTGTATGATTGTGCTTGTGTTGCCTCTTTTCTTCATCCCTCATTCTTTGTCCTCTGCTTCCTCTCAGGGTGACCTGGGGTCTCCTGGCCCATGTGGAGTCCATGGTCTCACTGTGAGTGTTCGGGGATCCTTCTTTTTGATTGAACAACTTCATGTTTTTAATGTTGTGTCTCGACGTTAAGCACATAAAGTAGATGTTTCTGGTCTTTTACGAGCTCCCACAATTACAAATGAATGCATCTGGACATTTTGCCTTTTTTGTTGTTTTAGTTTAGTTTTATCGGTTTACACATACAATACCTTTACCAATGAATGTAAACATAAACAAAATAAAACTCAATGGAGACGTTTTAAATATTGCATACCAACAAATACCTTAGTTCATTGGAAATATAAGAACAATATTAAAAAAGAATAGAGAAGAGGGGAGGACAAACAGTAGCAGGCATCTATATACACATTTGTATAAGAAAGGTTAAAATGACACACAGTTTACACACATAATCCATAAATATAAGGAGATTAAAAAAACTTAAATTGTGAAAACGCAGAGAATTCAGCTTTACATAATGTGTGTCTTATGTGTTCATGTGTGCAGGGAGACATGGGCCCAGAGGGCATTATCGGCTTTCCAGGACCACCAGGACTGAAGGTAAATGATGTGGTGTCGTAGTTATGTCTCTGTCAGGTTTTGGGATGTATCCAATATAAAGTAAGTGGGATTTGATTGGTTAACCAGAAATGTCTCCCAGTTGCGGTTGAGCTCTCTTTGATGATCAGAACTGACAAGTGGTTGATGATTACATTATTCCACAGCCTGAGTATGTAATTCATGTTGAACGGGAATACGCCCAGCCTGCTCATTAATCATATTGAGTCTTTAATCTGTTTTTTTCCCCGAGGGAGTGCCTGGAAACCCAGGGGAACCAGGACTGAAAGGTGATAAGGTGATCTGCACACGTCTTTCTCAATACTCACCTGCTATGTACAAGAATGCTAAAGGCGACAAATCACTTAAATGTGTTTCAAACTCCTCAGAAAGCTAACACCATAAGCCACGGCTTGTGTAACGCAGCATTTCTGTGGTGCGTGATGATCGAATCACTTTTGAATAACATTCATATTTTTATTTCATGTTCTTTTGTGTTTTTTCAGGGGGATGTTGGTTTACCGGGGGAGCAAGGGGAGTACGGATTCCAAGGGGACAAGGTAAGTGTGTGTTTGTATGCGCCCAGGTGGTATGGGGGCTATTTTGGAAAACATTTGATTGATGGTTTAATACCTGGTTTCTCCTATCTGCATGTCAAATTGTCCTTTGACTCCAGGTGGCTTCATATGATTAGATAGGTTTTCCAACCTCAATGTCTTTAGGCAGCATGTTCATGTGTGTGTTTTATTTATTTTTGATGTTCTTGTTTACACTGAGCTCCCTTTTTCCCCAGGGTATTCGTGGCTTGCCCGGTTTTCCAGGTCCTTGTGGGAAACCTGGTCCGCAGGTATTTTTCCATCCCACATTAAAAATAACCCAAAAGTTGAAAAACTTGTTTCTGAAATCCAAAACCCCCACAAACATCTCATTAATAAATTATAACATGACATAGCTGACTCTACATAAAGGTAACACCCAACAGGAGCGCATTAGTTCCAACCAATTTGGTCGCTTGTATGTTTTCAGTGAGTCTTTAATACATGAACATAACGTACTGTCTATCTAATGGAGCTCAAAGTAGACACAGCTTCTCTAAAATGTTTTTGTGAAGTCTATTTACTTGTTTTCCCTTTGCTGCTTCAGATAATAATTGTGTTGTGAAAGCATAGTGGTGTGCTCAAAGGTCAAAGTATTCTTAGGATTCCCCCAAGAAGAAATACTGGTGCTATTGAAGCATTTTTTTTGACAACCTCAAATGTATACACAGCAAACTTCAGGCACTCATGTATGAGGGGAACTTTAATCTGAGAAATGTATGCAAATTAAGCTGTGGCATAAACAATTATGCAAATAGCAGAGCTCTGGCAAATTCCCAGTGCATATGCTGCCTTAGTGTTGAAAGTAATCCACCAATGTTGGCACTTTGTCCTTAAATGCAAAAATACATGTTGAGTGCTCTCTGTTCTGATTTGAGATTCTAGTTTGGAAAACCTGCTCTCTTAATGGCTATAGTCTTTTCCACCCATCAGAATCTCTCCCTCTTACAAACAACAAGGTTGCTTTGGCAGTGCTTTCAGGAAATGAGATTTCCATAACATGCATATGCAATAAATGACCTAGAAATTCACAAACAACATTTTAGTTTTCTGATCTGTGTGATAACAGTAAGATCATTTGTTGAAGGTGAGGCTTATTTGAAACCAGTGTTGTAGCACCTAAAATGGTTTGGCCTTCAAAGCTAATGCACTCATAGATTTTCTGTTTGTATCTTCATGGTTGATGACACTTATTGTAAGTAGCTTCAGACAAAAGCGCTACCAAATTAAAATGAAATGTAATGGACTTTTAGGGCAAGCCTGGTGAAAAGGGCCCGGATGGTTTACCTGGCCCTCTTGGCCCAGAGGTAGGATATATACGATTACATTTTGATGCATTATATATTATATGTTATTCCCTGCTGATGCACGGTTGAGTGCCACTGTCTGCTGACAAAGCTAGGTTTCATTTCCTGTCATTTTCATAGGGTTTCCCAGGTGACATTGGCCCACCAGGAAAAAACAGCCCTGAAGGATCCAAGGTCAGAGTGACATTAGGTCTTTACGTATTAACTGTCAGTGAGGTGAAATGAAGTGAAAGTTCATGCTGTGTTTAATTTCAAGGGAAAACAAGGGACACAAGGTTTGCCAGGTCCAAGAGGAACACCTGGACTTCAGGTGGGATTGACTTCTTTTGAAAATGAATACAAGATCACTTCATTCCGTGACCTTAAGTGACAATTCTTTTTTTTCAGGGCGATGAGGGAAGAGTTGCGCCCACTGGACCCTCTGGACTCGAGGTGAGTGCTGATTGGATAAGCCCTGCCACCCGTTGGAAGATACAAAAACACATTTTATTGTGTTTTCCTTAAGGATCCAAACTCAACAGCATAACACTTACTATGCACACATGCACCACGTGCCTCTGCCTAAATGTAGCTTTGGAGCAATTACTCTGACCTGTTATGGTCGGTTAGTCTTTTGACAGACCGACGTCTCTATTGTTCTGAAGCTGTTTTGAAAGACTTCCTATTGGACACACATTACCAGATTGGTCAGCAAATTACTATTCTCTCTTCTAACACCAAACAAACTAAATAACAAACAATAACAAACAGATCCACCTGTCTTCTAAATGTTCTTTCAACATACAATTGTATAATATTATTGATTGTTGTGTTTTTTTTCAATATTTTATATTATTAGCGTCTCGACATATTGGATAAAGATTCCGTTCAAGACAAACTTAAGTTTTTAGAAGAGACAAATAGGATGGCTTTCCAATGCTCTGCAGTATGACCACCAATGACCACCTCAGTCTGAAAAAATTGTTTTTGTTTGGAGTCATCCCAGGCTAAACAATAGAGAAGAGCTTTCCAATCAAACTATATATTTTTGCAACGGTTGATTCCAGTCTGTCTTCCTCCAAAAGTTAAACTTAAAGTGATTACTGCAAACAAACACAAATGACCCAATGACTTATGTGGGTAATAGGAAGCCTTTGATGCTGCTAACGGCGCTCTGTTTTATGGATCATTAAGTTTCTTAAAAGGGATGTTTTTGTTTCGGCATCAATTGTTGGTTTATTTGGTGCCGCGGCCTCTGGAGGGACAGAAGACTCACACACTGCACCTTTTTAAAAGAGATATAGAGAGTTTGTTGTTTACCGTGTGGAGCCGCAGCGCACTTCTTCGTGTCATTTTCGCTTTCTGTTCAGGGCAGGCCGGGGAAGCAGGGATTCCCAGGACTGACAGGCCCAGATGGACTCAAGGTCAGACCTAACATTCACACATCCACCGCCGAACACTGTCATCCTTAACAGAACATTCTCTCCACGGCTTTCTCTTATGATAATGTTTCATCAGAATATGTGTAAATTAGATGGTAATTCTTCGTTACCACAGGGGAACGAGCCTCCAAGCACATTTCAACTGATTTGAACTAAAAAAGAAAGGCTTGAATACATTTGTGATATGCTAATTGGCTGCTTTGCTGTAGGGCGAGACCGGGATAACTGGCGAGGTTGGAAAGCTTGGCGAGAGGGTAAAGGCTTTTCTCTCCTCTTTCTTCTGATTTCTGTTTGATGCTCACTGTGTGTCTGTTTAGTTGGAGTCCTAAAGCTGTACAGACTATTATGATAACTTCACTAGAGCTCCGAATAACAGAGAGTTCAAATCAAATTTGCTTTTGTCTTTAGGGATTGCCTGGTTTTGTCGGGCCTGTTGGAGAGACTGGCATCACAGGAGAAAAGGTGAGCATGCTCGCAATATGTCACACTTTAGTATCAGAAAGTGTTGTCAATTAACCATCTGTTAGATATCTCTCTGTTGATGTAGCATGTTACTAGTTCAGAAACTAAAGACTAAACATCAAAGTGTTGCTCGTAGCGGCCTCTCAATTGTGCATATGCGAGGCTCTGATAAATTGTGTTTATTTATTTTTCTCAATATTTTGGACTGAACATTTAAACATTGCATCTATCAATTCTAAATGAATGTTTTTCTAATTGTTTTTTTTTCCTTTTCAGGGGGATCGAGGCAAAACAGGAGCTCCCGGGCCTGCAGGTGAAACGGGGCCGATGGTAAGGAGTAAGTCTGGATCCCATCTCGTACCAGGAGGCATTCAATTCTACATATGTGTATATATATATATGCTATATTCTATATAAGCTGTGACATGTTTATACAAACTCAGTATGCAGTATTAATTCAACTGTACAGTATTTATTTTTACATTCTGTTTATTTGATTCTATCTTATATGTACATATTTTGTATTATTATATTTATTTCCTACTTTATGTCTTTTTTTTATTTATTTTAAGTATTTTGTCTGTTACATTGTTGGAGAAGCCTACAACTAACAACCATGCTGTAGCTATAAATGACATATTACTATCTAACAAAGCCGTCATACAGGCAGATATCATAAGGTCATTTATTTGATCAAATCATGTAGATATCATTTGAGTAATGTTGTGTTCCCCAGGGTCACACCGGTATACCTGGAGAGGCGGGGCAACCTGGACTGCAAGGGATCCCAGTAAGTTAACTGTTATAATTGTATATAAACTATATATTTACTGAATGTAAACCATGGACTACACTGGCCTGCTGGAGGTCTACATAAACCCAAGGACTGTAGCACTTCTCTCTATTGTAGCTTACATCGTTGTCATGTTGTACTGACACACCCTAAAGTTCATATCTACATCCCTGCAACAAAGTAAAACATTGAAGATCATTAAGAATAAGACTTTTAGCTAGTGTTAATAACATATCCATTATTGAATCAATATATGACTCCAACCTCTATGGAGGCAGTTTTAAAAAAGCAGCCTTTGATAGTAGAGTTTATATTAAAAGACTAAACTGCCGGATACAGGTTCAATTTACTACCTGCAATAATATTAAAAATGACACACAGGCAACGGTCCCTCGTATTAAGAGTAAAATGTTAACAATATTTGTTGACACTTTAAGGGGCCTTCTGGTTCACCAGGATCCATCGGCATCAGAGGACCCAAAGGCATGAGGGTAAGTAACTGAAATCTGTGATTATATGAGCTGACGTGAAACTACTGTGTGTCACAAATTAATATAAAAAACATTACAATCTACGCCCAATTTAGCAGCTTCAGTTCAACACTCCGACAACATTTAAATATGTGAAATGCTTTTGGATGGATCTACATTTTGACATTCATGGCTCCTCTTTTGTTGCTAAAAAAATCTAATTTGAGTTTACAGGCTTAACTAAGTCCTTGAACATGGTAAACGCTATGCCTGCTAAACTTAATCATGATAGCAATATCATTGTGAGCATGTTGCCTGGCTGTAGACTGTTTTCCGTTTTGTTTTTATATTTTATACCAAAAAAAATGTTGCTCTATCAGAAATCAGCAGCAACAATACTTTATTTTACCTAATGCTGAACTAGAGATAAGATTGCTTTAGGTTTTAGGAAACAAAGTTCTATGATTGTGTCTATACTTATATTAACATATAAGTTACTTACAGTGGGGCAAAAAAGTATTTAGTCAGCCACCAATTGTGCAAGTTCTCCCACTTAAAAAGATGAGAGAGGCCTGTAATTTTCATCCTAGGTACACTTCAACTATGAGAGACAGAATGGGGGGAAATAATCCAGGAAATCACATCGTAGGATTTTTAATGAATTAATTGGTAAATTCCTCGGTAAAATAAGTATTTGGTCACCTACAAACAAACAAGATTTCTGGCTCTCACAGACCTGTAACTTCTTCTTTAAGAGCCTCCTCTGTCCTCCACTCGTTAACTGTATTAATGGCACCTGTTTGAACTTGTTATCAGTATAAAAGACACCTGTCCACAACCTCAAACAGTCACACTCCAAACTCCACTATGGCCAAGACCAAAGAGCTGTCAAAGGACACCAGAAACTAAATTGTAGACCTGCACCAGGCTGGGAAGACTGAATCTGCAATAGGTAAGCAGCTTGGTGTGAAGAAATCAACTGTGGGAGCAATTATAAGATAATGGAAGACATACAGGACCACTGATAATCTCCCTCGATCTGGGGCTCCACGCAAGATCTCACCCCGTGGCAAAAATCCCAGTACCACACGGGGGGACCTAGTCAATGACCTGCAGAGAGCTGGGACCAAAGTAACAAAGGCTACCATCAGTAACACACTATGCCGCCAGGGACTCAAATCCTGCAGTGCCAGACGTGTCCCCCTGCTTAAGCAGTACATGTCCAGGCCCGTCTGAAGTTTGCTAGAGAGCATTTAGATGATCCAGAAGAGGATTGGGAGAATGTCATATGGTCAGATGAAACCAAAATAGAACTTTTTGGTAAAAACTCAACTAGACGTGTTTGGAGGAGAAAGAATGCTGAGTTGCATCCAAAGAACACCATACCTACTGTGCAACATGGGGGTGGAAACATCATGCTTTGGGGCTGTTTTTCTGCAAAGGGACCAGGACGACTGATCTGTGTAAAGGAAATAATGAATGGGGCCATGTATCGTGAGATTTTGAGTGACAACCTCCTTCCATCAGCAAGGGCATTGAAGATGAAACGTGGCTGGGTCTTTCAGCATGACAATGATCCCAAACACACCGCCCGGGCAACGTAAGAAGCATTTCAAGGTCCTGGAGTGGCCTAGCCAGTCTCCAGATCTCAACCCCATAGAAAATCTTTGGAGGGAGTTGAAAGTCCGTGTTGCCCAGCGACAGCCCCAAAACATCACTGTCATGTGATTTTCTGGATTTTTTTTTTTCTTCTCATTTTGTCTCTCATAGTTGAAGTGTACCTAGGATGAAAATTACAGGCCTCTCTCATCTTTTTAAGTGGGAGAACTTCCACAATTGGTGGCTGACTAAATACTTTTTTTCCCCACTGTACATGCATTTTAAAAAGCTTCCTACAGATCACCCTGGTGTTTCTGTACATGTAAATGAGTGCTGCGTCTGCCATGAGCTCAGGATGACTCCAGTGATTGCTTGCTTTTCCATAATTGGGTTTCTACTTTGGAAAAATACCCCATGGTTGCACAGCAGGATCATTGGACTGAATGAATAATTGATCTAACATGAATAAGTGGTATAATTAAGGGATATTTCGTTCTTATTGGTTTTTACATGGCTCCATTGATATCACAAATGTAATATTTAATGACTTTAATTGCTGAAAATGACATCAATGCATTGGAAAATGAAATTAAAATCTGCATGATAAACTCCAGTGTCCAACTAATCTTTCCTTATTACACGGTCTGAACTCATTCCCAGTCACATGAATGGGGAAAAACCAGTAACAACCTTTTCCTGCAGCCACATTTTTGTAATTTAAAAAAAGGAGTAGGCTATACTTTGGGAGACACATTTTTAAGTACGGACAGCTTTTTGGAGGATGTATCCAATCATGTTACTTCTTCTTTCTCTAATATCTTCTTATAGTTATATATTTTCAGCTTGATAAAGTTAAGTCATACTTAAGCCTCATGTTACCCTGTCAATTCAATTTTAAAATCTCATGTTGTCATTCAAACTGAATCTTTTGAATTTAAGCTCATTTTCAATGTTCTCATGCTGCATGCGTTACATGTAAATAAGTCATTACTGTTATTTTATCTTGGGGGTTATCACTGTACTCGGAAGGAAAAAATAAGTCCTTAAATTGCTGCACTTAAAAAAAGCAAAGGGTAACGTTGTGAGTTTCCGGCTAATGTGCCTGTTGAGTGTTCTGAAAAACTGGAGTCCGAGGGAAGGAAGTTGAAGTTATCAATCTCAATTTAATTTTGAATTTGATTGAATGTATCAGTGAAGATGCAATTTAACATAATTCCACTACAAAGTACAAAACTACTAAAAATGTGTACAGCTCTGGTTTGCTTTTAAACAGCATTTAACTCTTTCATATCGGAAATGATTAGATTTGTGTTGGTTGCGTTGCAGATTTGACATCCTTTTTATCGAGAAAAAGGTTCCATATTTAAATATTTGATCCGGCTAGTGACTCTGTTACAGCCTTATCATGGGATATATCTAAAAAGAGGCTCTGGAGCAAGACTGTAAATATATTTGAAAACTAATTTGCGAAAATACATTTAGTAAAGCTGTTGAAAAAAAAGCAGATTGTGAATCCAGCAGACAGGCTTTTTATTCGTCCTTTTCAGTCTCTCGTTGTATAAAGATGTGAGATGTTTGATTGAAGATGATGCTAAAAATGAGAGAAAATCATAGAAAGCAAGAATAACTTATTTCTCAGTGGGTATGTAATGGATGATATCTATATAACAACTAAAGCCAGTGAAAACAGGCAGAAGAAGTCCGCTTTATTTATAAAATTATTCGATTTACCTTTTGGATGATCAAAAAGCGTATTGAATTTAATTCATTTTTTTGACTTCATGTTTATAACTGTCATTGGATGTACGCAGCGACTATCAGAAAAACTAGAGTTTCCCTCTTAACTAAACACTTGAACTAATTTGTAGGCTAATACAAAGCAGCAATGGACATTTCATGGCCTTGTTTTGGAAGGAGCTGTATTCTTCTCTGACCAAATCTCTACGATGGCTACATAAAGCTTTATTTATATAGCAAAGTGCTTTACAGAATGACACATCACAAGTTAAAAACAAACAATAAGAAATTCCCCTCAGATTATTTACAACATGACATCGGAACCAGCAAAAGACCGTTTAATGTTTTCTGACAGGGAATAGTTTGGTTCAATTTCAGAGGCTAGGATGAATCAGCTGCAGGATTTGTGACCTTTTCCAAAGGCCTCTTTACAATCACCCTACTGTGCCACAGTGTGTCATAGTGGAAAGCTGGGGGCAAAGTGTACACTGTGGATTGGACTAATTTCCAGATGCCAAGCTTTTGCAAAACAGCCACAATCTTTGATGGTGTCACTCCGATGTGGGCTAACCCACAGTACACAATGAAACCGAGAGAACTGCCTGCAGTTCCCTGATTCATTCACCCAATATGTTAAACAATGTGTGCATCTGTTAAAGGCCACATTGTCCCAAGCTTTTCCTCAGTGACAACTTTCATTTCTCTCTACAGGGTCTGCGGGGTCCTGATGGCCCAGTGGGGGAGAATGGGTCCGCTGGAGTGAAGGTGAGCACATGATCAGATGAAAACATTTTCAGAGATTCAGATTTAGTTGCAGTTTATGGCTCACTGATATAGTTCAACTTTTAATGCCAAACTGCTTGAGAGAAATGTTTAACCTTGAACTTCCTAATTGCTCACATCAAATATATCCCACAGAAAGCTAGGATAAACAAACTGGCTCAAGTCTCTGAAAAGTAGGAACAATGAAGCAGCTTTGTTGTGCAGGCCTTTGTTATTTACTATTTTTAACTTCTAAAGAATCTTTAGAAGACACTCTTTGTTAGCTGCAAAATTAGCAACAGAAGCTTAAATCAAAGAGCACTGAAATATTGATGGTGCTGGTTGGTGCTCGGCAGTCGGGAACATTTTGACTCTGGGGGATTTCAGAGAGCTCAGGAAACCGAGTGTAATGTGTTCTCTCTGCAGGGCATCGATGGTCCACCAGGAAGATTGGGCCTCTCTGGGGTGATGGTAAGAACAATTTCCCCTCTGAACTGAAATGACATTGTTAGCATTACAACACCTTTTTAATGCTGGCTACATGTGGCCTTTTGAAGTCCACAGGGAATTAGTATCTGGGATAAATGATGCTGATGAAACGTAAAATGACATTTAACTGTCGAGGTATTTTGCTGGTGAGAGATTTTAGTTGCTAGTAAGCCTACTATTTGATTTGTTTTAGATAGGCACAACATATGCAGACCTTATTTTCCTGTTCCATGTTAAAATAAACCATTTTCAGTGGTACCGCTGAGAAAGAGTCATTTATTTGGTCATGGAAAATTAGCTAAAGGTCATGGAGAAGTCATGGAAAAGTCATTGAAAATCATTGGTGAAAAAGTGTATGAACCCTGTACATCTCATTCAAGCATGCACACTTAAGCTTGATGTTACATTTATAACATGATCATCTTACTGTTATTTATTGTTAACCAAACTATTCTGTGCATCATTGACTCAGTAGTGGGCTTCTAGAGATAATCAGTGAAAAATTAGTCAAGAAAGTATGTTAATTATAATTTCATAATTTTCATCGATGTGAGAATTATTAAAATCATTTGGTGAAGTTAAAGTAGCAACACCACAATATGAAAAAGGTCTATGAAGTAAAAAGTACAAATATTATCGGCAAAATATGCTGAAAGTAACACAAATAAAAGTACTAAAAAAAACAAAAAGTATTTATTACACTTAAAGGTGGGGTAGGTAAGTTTGAGAAACCGGCTCGAGATACACTTTTTGTTATATTCCATGGAATGCTCTTAACATCCCGATAGCAATGAATATCTTATCAAAAAATCCATACAAAAAATGTCATCTGTGGAAGCCGTGATACTGTAAAAAGGACGACCAATCATTTGAGCCGGCCCGGCTAAAGTAACTGGATGGCCTACCTGCCTGTCAGCCTTCCATCTGTGCACAAATTTATCTCATGCCCTCATTGGTCATGTGCGCGTTCGTGTGTGTTGGAGGAGGGGCTCTGTGAGGAAGTGGCAGATTTTTTCCTGCTGTGTATTTTCAAATTCTAGCGCACTCGAGCTGGTTTCTCCAAAATTACCTACCCCACCTTTAATGTTTATTATACTTATTATTATAATTCCTAATAATTGATTAAACCATATTATACTGTTTTTGCTGATTGAAGTGCTTATTAAATCTACTTTTACATATTGTTGGGTTGCTAGAACAATGCGTTCCCATTATAGCTGACAGACAAATCATACTACAGCATCTTCCTCTTAAATTGAAGTGGCACACAAAGGAAACACTTAAGTATAAATATTTTCAAACTGTTCCTAATAGAGCATTTAAAATGTATGTAGTTACTTTTCACTACTGATCATTTACCTTATCATTCATTAAGTAAGATGGTTAACCTTTCATCACTTGGTTAGTATTTTAAACCTTAGGGTTGACAATAGAAAGGTAACTGAGCCCTATTGTTATTCCACTTTACCTCTCCATTAGTTTGACATGTTTTAACTCACTGTTCTCCTAGAGTCCAACTAATCTTTCCATTTGTGTCGTTTTGCTGCAGGGAAAGCTTGGCGAGCCAGGTGAAGCCGGGCCTAATGGATTTCCAGTAAGTGATTGGGGCTAACAGAGGTCTTTTTTAGGTCAGTCTTGATTTTTGGGGCAGGACTCTTTTTGGGGGAACAGTGGTGGATGAGCGAGGCCGGAGTGGCACTCTGTTTATCTTGTGGGTTTTGCTGCATTTCAACAAGTTATGAATACCAATAGTGTGTGTGTTATAAACACCTGTGTTATTTTCAGGGTGTTCAAGGACCCTCGGGTCCTCCAGGGGCCAAAGGAATTGCAGGAGAGCCAGTGAGTTTACTATTTGTTTGCATTCATTTGGTTTCCATATTTGAGAATCAACCCCGTTCTTAAAGACCTACTGTCTTGCTATGTTTTTTTTGTGTGTTTTCAAATTCATCTGGTGTAATTATATTACATTTTAAAGAGCCTGTGATACCATCCCAACAACTGTTGTGCAATGAAATATTGGGCTACTAGTAATCTCGAACCGTCAGTTTAAAAAAGAAAAAGCGATACCGTTCCGTTAAATATCAATAAATTCGAACATCGCGGGGAAATTCCTTCGACTCATTTTGAAGTTTTGGGGGAAGCCGGAAGTGACGTCAATGCGGGAACGCTTCGAGAGCCAAACACGGACAAAGTGTGTTGTTATGCGTAGAAATGGTGAATTACTGAGATTAGGCACGTTAATAACGTTTTAATGAAGTTGACTACAGTATATTCATATTTGTCAGTGCTTTCATGTCAATTCGGCGACATAAACATAAATGATCGTGGTGAAGATGATGATTACATTAGGATTAAAAATCGGGAGTGAGAGCTGCTGAATTTCCTCCCGTCGACAAATCGATTATTTTTGTGGTTGTAAACTCAAGTGGATGAAACTACATTTATTAGTGCTTTCATGTCAATTCGGCGAACATATGATACATTAAATGATCGTTTGTTTGAGCCGGTCTGCATTTCCTGATGAGAAAACAAACCGATGCTTTTTGTAGTTGTAGTACACCAACATGGATTAAACGTGTGTTTTTTTTACCACAATGTTGGGGAAATTAATGGATAAAATGCACGGATTATTATTATTATTCCCACTCCGATCGGGACACTAGGTCCACCGTTTCCCCGCAGCGAGGCTCCCCCCGTTGACAGTTTACGTGGGCTGGGTGCAGTGGCGGACTGGCCATCGGGACGAATCCCGATGGGCCGGTACCGAAGTGGGCCGGTCGGATAAGTCACCAGCACATCCCCCATAGGCGGCGAGTGAGGCTCAGGTTTGAGAAGGCTAAATAACTTCTTTTACCTGACGCTGCCCGCCTCCGGCGTCTATAGAAAAGAGATCAACTCAGTGTGCGGAGTTTAAATCTCTCAAGTCATATTACAGGATAAAGGAAATACAATTTAAACTGCCGTATGCAGAGAAGACGCCGACGTGTCGCACTTATCATTCATATTACATCATCAATCAGATCATCGATCATATAATATCATAATATATCATATATTTCCTTATCTGAGTCAGCTTCTCCAGCCTCATCTGGCCGTGCAACACTCACAGTGTCACAGACTGGATGCAGAAGTATTATTTAACACATTATGTTGACGAAACACTCGAGACAAATGTAATTAAAGTCAGATCCACGCGTGTCTTAGACGTGAACGCGCTCTCAGCTGGAGAGAGAAACCCTGGCTTGATTTACCGAGTTGATAACCAGCGTCGTCGGACCGCTTAGCGAGATCTCGTTTGTTAGTTTGTTGTTGTTAGTTTGTTTGTTACTCAAACATATCCAGGGTCTGTTGAACTGGCTTCGTAGTACAGGGCACAGGTGGCGAGCAGCGCTAATGTCAAAGACACAGACATTATACATTATATTTGTATTTTACCAGGATGCAGTGACACAAATATTTACATATTTACATTGACTATATACAGCACCCGCCGCCCCTGACATCCCCACTCCCCCCGTTGACAATTTACTAGCGGTACCGAAGTGGGCCGGTCGAGAGTCCCGGGATGATTTGTAGTCCCATTCCACCACTGGCTACATGACCATATGATCGCCCATATTGACGCACCTCATTCCTAAACTTCTAACAGATACAACATAAACCGATCCTTCAGCCTCATATGAGCTCTCAGACACGTTCAACATTAACCTGTCATCGCTGTCTGAGCTTGCTGCTGTGTGCGCCGTCGTGCGTTTACATCTGACTGTATATATATAAAGGTTTACATGCAGATGCTGGGATCCTGGACGGTGCAGCTGGAGCGCTGTGCCCGCAATGACGTCACCCATCATTTGGCGGGACTTGAAGAATCCGCGAGAAGATCCATAAAATTGTCAACATTGAAGGCAGATTAATGGTTATCAAAGTACAAATATCCAAAATCAGTTCAGTAACGGTTTTCAAGGGGACAATATGTACTCAAATTGATGGGTTTGGATGATGGGGGAAAACTGTGTCACAGGCTCTTTAAGTAAAAAAGTTTCAGAATGTGTGAAGAGAATACCGGCGGTATCTCATTATCTATAATAGCCTATGGCTTTCCATCACCTGCTGTGAACTCCTCTTCCTGCACTTTGCATAAAAACTCTGAATTTCCACAATTATACACCTTTTATTCAGTGACTCCTTGAAACCCTGTATCCTGGTCAAAAAGCCCAGAACAACCTATTCCTCTTCCTCCCATTCGGCCCCAGTCTCAGACACAACAAGAGAAAGTAGTGAGTCTGAGACACTTTGATGTACAACACCCTCTTCCTGGAGGAGCAGCTTTATTGTAGCCTGAGTGTGTTTCTATAACAGCAGGCCTGTTCCCATCACTTACAGAAGCTTTGGCTCAGTGTTTTCAAGGCCCTCCAGATTAACTTATCTCCACAAGTCCACACTTTCTGCCCGGTTCTTATTTCGTTTCACACTTTTCCTCCTTTACTGTCACTTTGCAGAGGCATTTATCCGAGATAAGACAGCAGTCTTAACCTTTTCATTGGTGCCTGTGTTTTGTCACCGCAGGGACCGGCTGGGCCATCAGGAACGATCGGGCCACTGGGGGAGATGGGGCTGAGGGTGAGTTTAATCACACAGCTGGTGTGGGGGCTCCCATTGACTGTTAAGATAACACTGACAAACTAATGGCTGTTTTGACCAGGGGCCGCCGGGGAAGGCTGGAGAGAGAGGGCTGTCTGGTGAACCCGGAGAGAAGGTGACGATGACAATGTGCCTCTGACATTTGCGTTATTGGTATTTTGGGTTGGTTGATGTACATGGTTATTGCTTCCCACTGCATGGAATTATAATTGTGCCTCTTTCCTGAGAGCAACACAAAACATGTTCTTGTACAGAAATGATCATTAGGATTACTGGCTACAGGTAGCTACATTTCATAGTCAAATGTGTAAAAGTTCATTAAACAAGGAACTGCATGTGACAAAGAGTTTAAATGATATTATATTATAAACTGCTTTCAGTTGGCTGTGGTGTGCCTACTGTATATGACTGCACTCTCTAAGAAATCACCTACTTCAGTTTTCCCATTCACTGAAATATTGGCAATTTTAAACAGCTTATTCTTACATTTCCATGTGGATATCAAATAAATACATTCTTAGTGAATATTATTGAGTCTACTCTGTACCTTAAAGCAAAAGTCATACATCAAGAGATACAACACATCCCGGATGAATTACCCATCATGCTTTTTCTCCTGACAGGGAGCCGTCGGTCTCCACGGCAACATCGGGGAGCAGGGTTTGATTGGCCAGAGAGTGAGTATCCTGTTTTTTTTACTTTTGAAAAGTCATAATGAATTATTGAGTCATGCCCTGGATGTATTTAGGCAAACCAGCAGCATATTAAAAAGGAGACGCATCACTTGAGGTGTAGACTAAACCAAGTGATACATTTGTTTTCAATATGTACTCAAATACAGCCAACATTGGCTTATGATATTGGCTTGTGTCTCTGCTTCCAGAATTCACTGTCCTGTTGACAATAAAACATACTGCAACCATAATGTTTTTACAATGTGTCTGTCAGGGTGAGCAAGGTATTGACGGGGAGGCTGGATCAAGTGGAACCGATGGAGCCAAGGCAAGTTCAAAATAAAAGACATACTGTGCCCTAAAAAATGATTTAAAGGCCCACAGTAAATGGAAAAACATTTCCTCGGCCGGTAATCAAATTGTTGTCAATAACTGCAACACAGACTACTTCTTTCCTGATTCCTATTTGTCTGTGAACCCAGGGACCTCTCCGCTTTACTGTAGCAGCTTATTGTAATTAGGGCAAGTCCACTTTTGTTTGTGAAATAATGGCCTGTGTACAGTTGGAGCAGCATTGTGTTGACGCTTATTGGAAACAGATAGCGGGGCTATTTTAAGTCTGGCAAGTATTGTGACCGAAAGAAAAAAAAAAGATGGATAGCAATAAAAGCTTGTCTATTCAGCAGAGCCTCGCTGCTGCAAGTATCGCTGACGGACCCACAAACAATGTTTGGCTTAGAGAAGGTGGTAAAGTGCGAGTACAGAGAAGACTGAGGATAAGAATACAGTTAACCTGAGAATCTGTTTTGCTAAAAGTAAACTACTTTGAGGGATTCTTGGACACAGTGCAGCCCCTGGGTGGAAAACAGCAGATCAACAGGGGTTTGCAGCTTTTACCATCAACCGTTAAGAGACTGAAAATCAGCACATTGTCATTATTAACTTTGTCATATTACTTTTCTGCAAAGAAATTGAGGATGTTGACATATTTTGTTCCTGCAGCGTGTGGTAAACATTTTTGTTTTCCAATGTTGGGAGAGTATCAATTCAGTCATAATTGTCGTTCAGAGAGAAGCCATATTGGTATCCTACTAAATCTCCATTAGATTGACCAATGGTTGGCTAAAGAAAGCTAGCAATTGGGAGGGAAAACAATGAGTTGTACAAGGTGGATACAGGATTGAAATACAGCGGAAGCTACTGAGAATTGAAGTCAAAACTAAACCCATATCTTGACTGAAGATCAAACTACATGTTTGTCAGTGTGTGGTAGACTTCATGCTGTCCACTAGAATATTCAGTAGGCTGGACCTCATGGCTCTGGTTTTTTGATCCTGTCTACCCCACAGGTGTTTCTCAGTTTCCGTATGAAATGTTCTTCTCTTGCACTCCTTTTATCCATGTATCCATGTTGAAGAAAGGCTCAGTTGTTTGTACAATCTTATTTTTTATTCACATATTTCGAACAGAACATTATCCTTTTCTAGTTTTGTTTCTTACAATTTGTAACACAGACAGCCCTTGCGGTGTGTTCCTCTGAAACTGCTCTTTGTCAGTTCGACTTTATAGCCGTCTACAAAACCTGTCCGCTATGAGGGCTTTGTTAGTCAGTCTGAATAGTCTGCTAGTCTGAATAATATTTGAGATTTAATTTATTATCTGCAATGCTCCCAGACTCCTTACACTAAAGACAGGTAGAGTGCAATCAATGGGATAAGGCCTTACTGATTAGTCTGCTGTCATTTTCAAGAATAGAGGTAACACAGCTTTGTTGCTTGTGTTGTTGTGCCCCTCCCCCCAGGCTTTGCAATGGCCTTTCTAGAGACCTTTGGTCTGTTCATTATGTTGAATATCATGAAAACCTGTAAGCACTAACAGACCTTTCATTGACATATTTAATTAAGTGAAGGTCGTTTTTGAATGTATGTATTTATTCATTTAAGTTCAACTGTCGAAAAATGTTCTAGAAAATGAATACAAACTTTTCCTTTCTGAATATGTTATTCACATATTCTAACTACATAGGGCATATCCTGACTTCTGTAACTGAAAAGCTTTTCATTGGCCTTGTACAACTGTCCTCAGGGAGATAAAGGGGATGCTGGTCAAGAAGGCGCTGAAGGAGACAGGGGTGAAATCGGTCTGAAAGGAAAGCAAGGAACCCCTGGGCCTCCCGGATTGGTCGGTGTAAGGGTGAGCGCCTCAGCAGCCAACTCCATATTTCATTCAATTCCCATTCAATTGTCCACTCACAACCCCGTTCGATTTTTCTCTACCAGGGTCAGGAGGGTAAACCGGGCACAATTGGTGAAAGAGGAAAGCCAGGAGAAAAGGTTTGTCAGTCTCCCTGCCTTGGGCTTTAACACACCTTTCATTCACTAGCACAAGCAGTTGAATAGCTCTCTGCTGTAGTGGTAAATGCATGGCAACAGGTCAGTGACCTCCCTAAGCATGTCAAACAGACTCTCAGTATTAAATGTTTGAATTGTCGAACCTGTCTGCAAAACTGTTCGGGGAAGTTTGTACTCTCAGTGCATACTCAATGATGGCCTCTCTCCAGGGGAGCAAGGGTCACCAAGGTCACCTGGGGGAGAGCGGCCCAGCGGGCGAGCAGGGAGAGGTGGGCTTTGTCGGACAGAAGGGAGCGAGAGGAACCATCGGGCCAGTGGTAAGACATCTCCAGGCGCTTTGAAGGACACGCTTTGTTGTGTTGTGGACTTGTGCAAAATAAATATATTTCCCCAGGGTGCTCCGGGGAGAATGGGCCAACAAGGAGAAACCGGCATATCTGGTTACGAGGTAAGCACAGTGATGGAATAACGATTTATATTGCAGGATGTTAGTCATTCATCTGTCGTCAATTCATTAAATTAGTTCAAAACCTACATTATAAATCCTCTGGAAAAAACCTTGTTTTATGTAAATAGGCTAGAATATACACAATATTATATCAAGTGTGTGGGTAAACAGGAAAAACAAGTTGTTTACCTTGTTGACAGGTACCTTACCTGATAAATGTTTAAACAGTAAGCCTGCCTTGGGTCCGTTCAGTGTGTGGTGGATATTTCTGGATATTTTCTTCATTTTTCACAATCAAACGCTTTCCAGCTTTCCCCTAACAATCAAAAAGCCTGAATTGATTTTTGCCAGGGGTTTTATCTCAGTGTATATTTCTCACAGAACAATATTGAATGATAATATTGACGTGCGAGTAGATACCGCGCTTGTATTGTTTTGGTGTTGATGAATCACAGGCCGAATCTCTTTAGTTGCGTTCTCCCTCTCCATTACACAGTCGGGAATCTGCAGCTCGGATCTGTATTTTTCTCTTAATTGTATGGTAGAGTCATATCACTGGTCTATTTATAAGCGTCTTTGAGTTGTGAAAAGCGCTATATAAGTAAAATGCATTATTATTATTATTATTTACAGCCATGACTGAAGGTTTTCTTAAAGTTGACCACAAGAGGGCAGAAAGTAAATACATACGTACATAAATACAAGCAAATGAAAAAATAATTGCAAGGAGTTGTTTCCCTTTCTAGAATGCCATTTTTCCTTGCAGCTAGCTAAATGTATTCATCTTCCATTTTCAAACTATGAAAACATGTCATGCTTGCTAGTTCAATAACGGGGTGGAGGAGCTACTTTTCATATAAGGTGTTTTTTATACCACTAACTTTCTCAATTTTTCTTGACTAGAAAACCAGGTGAAATTAGCACGATTCCTGGTCATTACCTCTGTTGGCACATAGTCAATCCAGAATAAGCACTGCGTCCTTTAAGACCAGCGTATTTAACACTCATAACCTTGACTCGGCTAATGAATCAGAAATAATGCATTCCTCATGGCGACCAAAGATGAAGTGATCACCTCGTTGAGTTCTCATTTTACATAATCTCGACCTCGCCTCCTTCTGCTTCTCTACATCATGAACATAATATTTCACACATTACATTGGGAGTGAAGGTTGGTAGGTGACAGTCACAAACAATTGTTCTTGTCATAGGGTCACATGGGACCGCCGGGCCCCCTGGGACCTCCTGGACCAAAAGGTGAAAAGGTACTAAACCACACTTACTTGCCGTCTGCACTGTGATTGTGTCTAATGAGCTCTGGAGTCCTGTAATGGTTGCGTTACTCAACAATTCGTCACGCAGGTCATTGTCTTTGAGTGGTCAGCTCTTTTGAATGCATTGGCACTTCAGTTGTCCCTAATCAGTGCTTCCTCTGTCTCTCATGTCCTTGCAATATTCCAAAAGTCCTCTCTAATTTGATCAATGATCTGATCTAGGACGCATCCGATTAACTCAGTGCTGTCAAATGTATATAATTAGACAAGCACCTGGTCTGCTCATGATTTTGGAGACATTAGCACTATAATTTGTGTTTATTTGACAGCACACAAAGGAGCACACAGCGTTAGAGTTTAGCGACATGCTAATTTGCATTTTACTTTTAGTCCCTGGGCAGGAGCCATCTGGATGTGGATATTCGTTATATTCTCTTTGCCAATATCCACGAAATAATGGCTGCGCTTGTAATTAACTCAATATCACACTATCAAATGGGTTGTTGCAAAATGTACGATTGTCAATTATAAAAGCCAGGTAGCCCTGGCAATGAAACTTGCTGCAGATAAAATACAGATCAGTTTTATTAAACGCACTCATATTAGACTTGTACGTTTTGCTCGGCCCCTGGCCATCACTAATTATGTTCCTACTTTAGGATGCCTGATGGGCTCTGCAGTTCCTTTTTTCCTTCGACACATGCTTAACATATGACCATCCACGGTTATTGTTTAATGAATAAAGAGTCATTGGCTCCATTTATGTGAAATTGTGGGTAATAGCGCATGTAATGATTTGCCATTCATTTAAGCAGGCAATGTGTTTCCATTGTTGTATTCTTTCAAACAAAACATGTATTGATTTTGCACACACTGTTTGTTTGGAAGGGAAATTCTGTTGATTGCGGTTGTTTGTCCGTGTCCATATTGCTGGTTTAGGGTGAACAGGGAGACGACAGCAAGGCAGAGGGTCTTCCAGGTCCCCAAGGTGACAGAGTGAGTACCTGTTGTTCATGTGTCCTTTGTTTGTGGCTCTCTGGATTGTTTAATTAATTAGTCTCCATGTATACCCAGGGTCCTCATGGAAACAGAGGAGAGAGAGGAGAGCCAGGGGACCCCGGGCACATTGTGAGTGAAATCAAAAAAGATTGACACCTTTTTTGATTTGTCTTTAGGTATAATGTCAAATAAGTGATTGTCTGTGCATTGAAATGCAGAAACATATGTTTTCCAGGGTCAAATTGGTGTTGATGGAAAGAGAGGTGCAGCTGGTGCCCCAGGGCTTCCTGTAAGTATCTTATTTATGTCTCTGAAAATGTAAAAACCCCGACATATAGATACTGTGTAAACTTGTCCGAAAGCAATCAGTGTAATTCAAATCAAACAGAAATGATCATTTCAGGGACATCCTGGGTCAAGAGGACTGGCAGGGCTGAAAGGATCCAAAGGTGACCAAGTAAGGACATACATGACGGTGGCTTGATTTTTTATTTGTATTCGAAAAACTCAATGACTTCATGAAACACGATTGGACTGTCATCCAAACTCTTGTTATGCTCCAGGGTCAGGAAGGAAAATCAGGAGCCAGAGGAGCATCTGGGACCAAAGGACCACCCGTGAGTTTGATGTATTTCTGGTCCTACTATATAATCCAGCATAATTCACAGATGAGCTACATGATACTATTTAAAAGCAATGCAGGCTTTTACATTTCCGCATGTCTTTTCTAAGGGTCCAGAGGGTCCTGATGGCCCACGGGGAGTTGAGGGCAGGGAAGGACTTGAGGGCCCGCCTGGCATGGATGGACTTTCTGGTAAAGATGGACCAAAAGCAGTCAAGGTGAGGACGCTGTCAGTGGTGCAACTTTCTGTTTAACTAAAGACTACAAGGACTTTGTAAAATAGTCAAAAACATTACGTCTTATGTCCTAACCACCGCTCTTTGAATTTTTCGGAAATGTTCATGAAGTCAAGGAAAGATGTGAAGGAGAATTCTTAAGGACATAGGAAAAGACAACCACTGTGCTCAGAGAATTTGCTTGCACTTATCACACTATCTGATGGCGGATGATTTATTCTTAAAGCAACTTCATTTATCACATGTTCAAGTTAGAATATCTGTCTTAAATGGAACCACATAATAACGTTTTCCATTGATCCATAGTGAACAATTGAATAGCTGATGTAAATGATGGCCACATGGTTCGTTGCTTTATTGAGGGACAGCATTATCTCCTTTCCCTTGGATATAAATGTGGCATTAAAGCAGCCTTCCCTAGCATTCAGAGACTTTGACAGCTGTTCATCATGGATGCCACTTAGATCCATCTGAATTGAACACCTTCTTAAGCATAAAACAAGATCAACTGTAGCTCAGCTGTCATTATTTTCCACCAACCATTTTCTGTGTTCAGGGGGAGCAAGGAGAAGATGGAGAAGTGGGCTTACCTGGGAAACCTGGGCAGTGGGGGCCAACTGGTGTGACGGGGCTTCCTGGAAGTCAAGGCTCCTTTGGACCAAAGGTGAGAATGATGTGTGGAACTAGTGTTAGCTAGGAGCTAAAGTTTGATCTTCTTAACAGAGAAGTTCATGTTAAGCTACAACCAAACATTTCTTTAAAGATCACCAATGTATTGCCAGTATCAAGTGGGAATTGCCAACTCAGCTTAAACCTGCCAGGGTTGCCTCTCGATGTTCTCTTATCTCAAATGCCAAACGCTGCAAGTCTTCATTCTATTTCTCTAAAGAGCTCATTTTCACTGCACCACTGCTAGGAAGTTAGAGTTGCAAATATGAATGAGTTGGATCGATCCAGATTTTCATTGCTTTGCCAATATTACATAAATTCACTTATACATAACTATGAGAAACACAGAGAGGCTTTATTAGTTAGTATAATGCAGGTTCCCCGTATACACATGGTTAGGGAATAAAGTTGCATTCATATTTAGTCATAAGATAGAGATCTAATGCAAACATTTATTTGTTTGTTATGAAGTAAACTGTCAGGGTCTGATATTCCTTTTTCTGCCAGTGTTTTTCGGAGCCACACAATATTTCTATAAATCTATAAAGAGAGTTTTAGAATTGCGTACTTTGTTGTACCAGGCAGTAAATAATGTTATTCATATAACTGAATCCCTGACCATTTTCCATTGAGAATTATATTTAAAATACAATATATATAGAGCACACCAGACATGAATGCAGCCATAGCCAACGTTTACCCTGGATTTGGCCGCTGCTATTTTCATTCCCTGATTGAACTTTCAAAACAGTTTTTTCACCATAGTAGTGGAGAGAAAAGGCACCAGCACACGGTTGACAGTAAATGCAGTTTGCATTGTCCATTGATGGGAAGTGAGTGAGGGATCTTGAGCTTGTTGCAGCACTTATACTGGTTTGTCCTTTCAGAGGTTATTTGGTAGGAAGTGAGGAAGTGCATGTGTTTATGTGTTTTATGTTTGATCTTCAGGGTGAGAGGGGTCTTCCGGGCCAAACTGGTGCATCAGGAAAACAAGGCTCTGTCGGCGGGATGGGGCTGCCAGGAAAACAAGGAGAGCAGGGACCTAAAGGACAACCTGTGAGCACTGAGTTATCTATTTACTCAGAGAACAACCTTTTAGCTTGGTCAGTGATGAAGATAACCATACTTCTCTTCTCTAAGGGGGATACGGGTCAACAAGGATTTCCAGGGGTGTTCGGTCTTTTTGGACCAAAGGTATGTCAAGCGACCTTTAAAGTTTTAGTTCCACATCTTATTGGCTGTGGAGATGATATGTCTCTGAGGCAGAACAATGACCAAAAAGTCATTTCTGACTCTAACTCATCTTTGTGCAGTGTGTTTGTGAAGTTTGAACCTCAAAATTGTCTGGAGGTACATTAAGTTATATTGTCTTCAGTAAAAATTGATATGAAAGCTGTTATGTATTACTCTAACATGCCCCAGGATAACATCTGCTGCACTGCGAGTCTGCTTTACTTACAGCACTATAGATTATTGCCAGCTGAAGAAACCGAACAGGCTTTCCTGGAGTCTCATTCTTTCATTTAAAACCCAGAGGGCGATGTCTTCCCTACTGTGGGAGTTGAACTGCAGTGTGAAGCAGATGAGCTCTGTGTTAGTGCTAGGTTTATAGTAGCTGTCATCAGACAAAAGTGCAGACTCTGAAACAAAGTGTTTAAACATCTCAAGTCCTGGTCCTCAATGATTACATTCATCTTTTTTTCTTTTGCAAATGTTCTATTAAGATAAAAGCACTCTGCTGCAAACCGTGTTTTACAGTACTTTTAAACCTATAGCGTATCTTAAAGGTCCCATGTCATGCTTTTCCGGTTATTGCCCGTCCCCTTGTGTGTTATGTAGCTTTTTCTGCATGTAAACGGTCTGCAGAGTCACAAACCCTCAGAGTACACCCTGTAGCGAGTAACACTCTAACACAGAAAAGACCTGTCTCTGCTGCCCCAGGACGCCTCGTTGGAGATTTCTCTTTTTCTTCCTGGGTACAGTGACGTATTTGGGTATAGTGGCGTAACGTGGTATACTAAAATAGATTTACATTGTGCAATGTTCCAAACTCACATTGGTTTCTCATACAGCATCTCTGTATAGTATGTGTATTCACTCTCTGTCCTACACGGCTTGTTGGAGCTCCTGCCCCCCCCTCCCTGTGAGCCCAGTGGCCGCCTGCGAGACAGCGAGACACAGCCCGAAACCAGCCATTTGGACCAATCCGCGGAGCCGTTACACTGCGGGTGTGTGTGTGTGTGTGCTCGGGCTGGTTTCAGGCTGGTTTCGGGCTGGGTTTCGCTGTCTCGCAGACGGCCACTGGGCTCACAGGGAGGGGGGGCAGGAGCTCCAACAAGCCGTTTAGGACAGAGAGTGAATGCACATACTTTACAGAGATGCTGTATCAGAAACCAATGTGAGTTTGGAAAATTGCACAATGTAAATCTATTTTAGTATAACTCAACAATGGAATTATGATCAGTAGAAATGGCCATGACATGGGACCTTTAAAGCAGTGAAGTTGCTGTTTGGTAGTGTGGAAAGATGTTACATCACACCCAGCTCCTTAACTCAATGTTAAGGATTGGTTTTACAGCGCTCATAAAACAGGGCTCAATTGAGGAGGAGAAGACGGATGACTAAGTGTCAGTTCCCCCTCCTGAGAGTTAACAGGCTCAGTCCGGCTCAGAGCAAACAACATTATCTGTCATTTGTTAAATAGCTACAACCTCACCTTAAACCAAGCATGTAGTGCTGAAAGGATAAGCCAATTAATAAGAGACTTGTTTATTGATTAAGTAATTTACTGAGCACAAATCTGTTGGTGTTGCAACAAATGTTCCTCTAATAGGTGAGCACGTTCTTTCAGTATGTGAGGTGATTGTACATCGACTTCCTATTACGTTTTTTTTTATAAATCCTTTTGCAAAATGGAAATGACTAATAGAAATGTCCGTATATCGATCAATAATTATAATAGGCCCAGTCTTGCGGAAAAAAATATAATATACATTTTATGTACAATGTTATTCTGTGTCCCAATCCTATTCTAAATGTGTTCTCCTTACGTTGCAATCTTTTCACACCTGAAAAATTACAAGAAAATAGATTAATAGTCTGTATGCATTCTACACCGACGTATTCTTTGAGTGTGCTCATAATCACAATGTGACACACACAGGAAATGAAGTGCACAGCTATTACAAATAAATAGTACATGTTTTACAGATGGATAACTGCAGAAAAACCGAAAAAACTAAAACAAATTTATTTGGCAGTCCTAAGTTGGATTTTGACCAGCGTCTATCAAAGTATTGTATTTATTTTTAATACTAATTTACATTTACTTTCTGTTTACTCCCCCCAAAGAATGCACTGTGACAATTAGCATTAGCATTTAGTAAAGTTTGTAGTTGTTCTCAGAGGTTAGTCACCATTAGAGGAACAGTAGACGTCTCTGCTGTTTTACCATTCGACATGGTGCCACGAGCTATACAGAGAGACATTTATCAATGTGTGAATCCAACTTGTTGCCAATAGAGGTCAACAAAGGTTATCGATCATTCAATATTGGTTCAACCTTTAAAGCTACCGCATCTGATCCACTTCTTTAAATAACAGCTATTTGTCTTTCCAGGGACCCATGGGCTACATTGGCCCCGCGGGGATACAGGGACCAAAAGGCCCACGTGGTTTGTTGGTAAGATGAAGATTAATGTTAGTTTGGTAACTCTCCGCAACATTTCAGCCAATCCCAGTGCTCTGAACTCTCACAAATTGCACACTTGCCATGAAAAATAAGCAGAGCTCCGCCTGATGCTCCATCATATGTGTCGTCAGTCTCTAACATGGCTCTGCTTCCCAGGGTATGGAGGGAGCTCTGGGCCCCGTTGGCATCATTGGCCCCAGCGGTCATCCTGTATGTACCTCATATCTCATCCTATCTGCCAAGCTTTATGTGACTTCTCGCTGCGTTTTGGCAGTGATGGAGTGATCCTCTGTCTCCTTTCTCTCCATCAGGGACCCAAGGGTGACAAAGGAAGTCGGGGGGAGACGGTGCGTGGCGCCTTTTTGATGAATCCTTTTTGTCTGTACCGTGAGCACAGGATGTGATACTTAGTATGGAGACGGCACGCCACTCCTTTGCCCCTCAGCACTTTTCATTTCCTATTGTACTTCACTGTTTGTTGCTACACTCACAGTGGCACTTAGCCGCTGTGGAACTCCTGTCAGGGTGAGACATGTGGGCTGCATGCTCATCTCAGGCTTCTTTTTGGGTGTTTGTTGAACGCTCATACACAGGCAGATTTCACAAGCTCACTCCCAAAACACCAACATTTATGTCTGAGTTTGCGGCGTGAAAATAGGATTTACTGTGTAGAAATAGGATTCCTGAGTGTAGTTCTGCAAAGAAAAGCAAGAGGGCATTTCAACACACAATAGGTAAAGACTGTGTATTGAATTGGTAGCACAAAGAAGGCGTAACACTGTGCATGATGGAATGAGTTTGAGAGAACACCGGATATTATTCTATTATTGCAGGATTGTCCTCTGACATTGATTACTTTTTTCCTCTCATCTCTAACAGGGGTTGCAAGGACCTGGGGTGAGTAATAATTCACCTTTGTAGCTTAATCTCTATTCTTTGCACAGGCTGAGACGAAGAAACAAATGAACCACTTTATCATCTTCAATAAAGGCAAACTTCTTAATCATTTTAAGGCTAACGTGGTGATGCCATTTTTCAGGGATTTGCTGGCCCTCGTGGACCACCCGGACCACCAGTAAGTGTTACATTCTGTATAAATCACACTTTCATTCACAGTAATCTGGTCTACATTTTAGTGTCTAAACGTAGAGAAGGAATAAAGTTATTCTCAGTTAATAGTATTTTTTAAAACATGTTTCTAAAAATCAAGATCAAGGCGAGCAGAGGGGAAAAGACTGGTGCCCTGATTGATTATCAGTCTGTTAGAGTGCGCCGAACAGACATGGTTTCACTCTACTGTGTATTCATTTAAGTCAAAATGTACAAATGAAAAAAAAGGTGTTTTCGTCATTCAGATCCCAAAATCAAATTGAAAAGGACTTGGCTGTGGGTGCAGAATCTAGTCTGCTGGGAAATTATTTGAAAAGGAGAAAGTAATGTCTGCATTAAAACTGTAGTTAAACTGTGAGCAAAGTTATGTTATTGGGAAAATAGTGCAGTAACCGTACAAAACATGTTCCTCAGTCCTGACCTGACAAGCCATGACATGATGAGTTGGGATTACACACCAACATCGCAGCAACTGAGAAACACCGGTGAGACATGACTAAAGTGTGGTTATGATCGTATTGATAGCACTGACGTAATACGCTTGGAAGATGCATTTCCAAATAGGCATATTGGATCGATTGCTTCGACATAATCACTGTGGTTATAGATTAAAGAATTTGGCCATTCACTTTAGTTATGTAGCGTTTAGCTTCATATGTGAACTGCAGGCAATGAGATGTGGTCTGCTACTGATGACATGCACGACTCCACAGAGCCCCGAGGCCCCCCCAATCTCAAAGTTTATTAATATTGAACGTGCTCCATTTCAAAAGTTGCAATAACTTTAACAAAGTACCCCCTCGGGTCCACAGCAATGCACCCGCCAAATGTGAAGTGGATTGGATGATATGCAAAGGACGTGCATGCACATAATCAAATCTAACTAGTTACAGACCTGCTCGTTTTCCACTGTGAGCTGATTCAAAAAGACGTTAGCCAGCGGCTTTTCCTCTCTGCATTTGACATGCCTCATTTCCTGTGCATTCATGCCTCATTTCCTGTGAATATCTCCATATTTAATTAGTGTGGCAAAACCTACCACTAACAGGGAAGATTAGGATTTACAGATCAGAAATACACTGGGTGGCTGTTGCTAAAAGTGCCAACACACAAGTGCACAAAACGCAACCAATAAACTCTTTGTTTACAGGGTCTTCCAAGCTCTGCCCATTTACTTGTAAGTATGTTTCTCTTTATAGTCGAGCCAGGGTTTGGGGAATAATGAAATGTTATGGAACAAACTGAAGAGTACAAATGTTGCGGTAACCTTATTGCCTTGCTGTCTTCTTTGGTAGAGAAATGAGGCTCTCGGTGCCACCTTTCAAGTCATCATCGATTCCCATGCTGCACTGAGGCCAGAGGTTAGTTCTGAGGAAAACTGCTCATTGCAAATAATCACTTTTGATCGTTGGGGCCGTAATGGGTGTAACTTTTGGTGTCTGAAGATTATATTTTTTTAGTAAAGCCTGAGTTGTGTATGTGTATTTTCTCAAAACAAAACAATGGTCACTCACTGCGTCAGGCCGTTGTGTCCTTGGGCAAGACACTCTACCCGCATTTGCTCCTGTGGGTAATGTCCACAGCATTGACATTTACATGTCTAATATGTGTAATATGTAATTGTAAAGCGCTTTGAGCACCTGTAAAAGCGCTCTAAATAAAAAATGTAATCCATTATTATTATTATTATTATTATTAATGGTCAGCCACTCCCTGCTGCAATTCAATTTGACATGTAGCTCACGTCAATGTTAATCAATAACCTCACAACAAATCGCAAGATGGTAAAAAATCAAGAGGCTGAATCCGAAATCTATATCTGAGAGAATCCAGATGCTGCATGTACGCAGCTGTATCTACGCCTCCCATGCTGATTTAGACAGAGAATCTATGCTATGGCTGTGTTCTCATGTGTATTATCTTATTAATACATTTATTCTATTAATTCAAAACAGAAACCTTATATTTGTATTCAGCATTTCTGATGCCATTGTAATGTTAAATCAATAAAAAGTTTTATTTACTTTCAATAATAACACAAGTGTTCAGTAACATAACTACATGGTCATACATCAGTAATATAGGCCTATATCTGTTTCAATGCAAAGTTGTGGTCCATGCCGATGGGTATTATTAAACCGCTAAAAAAGGTTGTCTGATCTCATACAGAATAAGAACGTTTTACAAATCACATGTCAACTATGCCAATATTTCTATCCAATCAGAGCGTGGAGATGCCCATGTTAGACCAGGGCACGGAGATCTTCAAGACCCTGCAGCACCTCAGCACCCTGATCCAGAGTCTGAAGAACCCTCTGGGGACCCGGGACAACCCAGCACGCATCTGCAGAGACCTGTACAACTGTGAGCAGAGGCTGCACGATGGTGAGGGGACCCTTTAAACTGCTTAGTCATTCCTGCACACATTTATATTCTCTTCTCATTATTTAAGTCGTTTCCTCCTCTGCTGCTCTCTGACAGGCACTTACTGGATCGACCCCAACCTGGGCTGCGCTGCGGACACTACAGAGGTGATGTGCAACTTCACAGCTGGAGGACAGACCTGCCTGAAACCGGTCACTGTGTCCAAGGTGTGGATCCTTTCAGAGTTCAGCCATTTGCTTCAGATAAACATGACACCCAGCATAATGTAAAGGTGTATTACGTAAATGAAGACAAGATCAATTTGGGAGCTTTTCATGCAGGAAGTGGATGATTGTGTAAATGATGAATGCTTGTGTGGACACAGAATGTTCTCAAAGAAAATAAGAAGAGTTTAATGTGATATAATAAGGTGCACAGCTGGTCATTTTCTTTTTTTGTAAAAGAGAATGATTGCAATGAAAGGCAAGCCCTGCTGGCAAATTGACCTCTCGGAACTTCATCTCTCCTTTTATTGTTTTTGATTTTGAGATTTACCTAAGATTCAAACTGCATAAAACATCACAGCACAGAAATGCAGACTGACTCAATGCCTGCATGAACTGTTTACAAATCAAATAATGAGGTCAAAATCTGTGATCCAGATGTAACGTTTTGTAATTCAATACACAATTGTAGTTTTATTATATAGTTATTAGTTTGTCTGGATTTTTTTGTTTTAAGGTGGGCCTGTTTTTCCAAACTATGATTACTTCAGAGACACAAATTCTTGCTTTACAGTTGGAGACAGGAGTAGGTCGTATCCAGATGAACTTCATCCACCTCTTGAGCACAGAGGCGGTGCAGCACATCACCATCCACTGCCTGAACACTCCTGTGTGGGCAGCAGGACCCTCACTGCAACCCTCCTCCAGATCTGTGAGCTTCAAGGCCTGGACGGGGGAGAAGATTCAGGCCGGGGACCTTCTAGAGCCGCTCATACCCAGGGACGACTGCTGGGTGAGCACTGATTTCAACATTTTGAGAAGTTAAACATTCTGCCATTCGTGCTGAGAGTTAGATGAGAAGCTCTATACCAGATCAGTCAAACAAAGTCCTGAGTTTCCATAGATCAGCGGCTGGAATGTGTATTATTTCACAGAGATGCGTACATGTGCACAATATGAGCAAAACATGGACCATATGTAGAGAAACTGCTCCTTGAAGCCACTTCAAGAAGTCAGAAACTCCACAGGGAACCGGTTAAGAATGGAGCTGTAACCAGTGGGCGATTGATTAGCTTAGCATAAAGACTAAAAGCCATGGAAAACAGCTAGCCTCTGTCTAGAATCTCCAAAATCTGCCTTCCAGCGCACCTTAAACTCCTGACCGTGTATCCTGATTGGTTAATTCAATCGTTTTTTTTGGATATAACAAAACCGTTTTCATGAGGAGTTAAGTCCATGTTTGTTTTCAAATCAAATCAAGTTTTATTTATATAGCACATTTATAAACGATTTTTGGTCGAGCCAAAGTGCTGTACATATAATAAAAATAGCCTACAGTAGAGACACTTTACAGCAAATACAACAGCACAGATTGTTCAGAATATCAGTATGAGAAAAAAAACGACACCCTCTATCCTTAGACCCTCACATCGTACAAGGAAATCGTTTTGCTTAGCTAGATAGAGACATTGTGTATTCTGGCAAGAAGTCTAAAAGTCTAACAGGCCAGAATACAGTACAAAACCAAAACATCATTTTATATGTGATTGTGCCTTGATTAAACAATTGTGAAACAGTAACTGTCAACTGTGTATTTAAATTCAGCATCAACTTTTGAGTGAACCTTACAAGCTGTTTCTCTGCCTTTAGCCTTTATGCCAACATTGCTAGTCATATTCTTGTGCTAGCTCCATAGGCTACATGCCGCAAAGAAAGCATTTCTTCACACTAACTTTTTTGAACAAGCCCTGCAGAGGGTTCTGTTTTTTGTCATAGAAAGGCTCAGGTTTGGGAAGGCTAAATAACTTTTTTTATCTGACGCTGCCCGCCTCCGCCGTCTATAGATAAGAGATCAACCGAGATCAACTCTCACTGAAAGCACCGCCTGCTGACCAATCAGAGCTCAGTGTGCGGAGTTTAAATCTCTCAAGTCATATTACAGGATAAAGGAAATACAGAACAACTGCCGTATGCAGGGAAGACCCCGACGTGTCGCACTTATCATTCATATCACACCATCGATCATATAATATCATAATATATCATATATTTTCTTATCTGAGTCAGCTTCTCGAGCCGTATCTGGCCGTGCAACACTTACAGTGTCACATAGCCTACTGTATGCAGAAGTATTATTTTAAGCAACACATTAAGTTGACGAAACACTCAACTCAAATGTAATTATGTTAATTATTAAGTCAGATCACTCCTGTCTTAGATGAGGCAGTGATATCATAAACCTGTTCATGTAGGCCTACGCATTCAAACACTCGGTAGTTTATTTATTTTTTAACCAGCTGTTCTGTATTCACCTGGCATGTTGCATATTATGTTGCTTTTATCCTGGTTAAAGTGTTTAAGTCATGGATGTTTAAAGTTTAACTTCTTCATATTTGTCTAATATTATAGTATCATTTTCATTAATGAAGTATAACGCTGCGTTGTCATCACGCTTGTCCATGTTTGTGATTGGTCAAATATTGCTAGCCCCGCCCCTTGAATGCGCTCTCAGCCCAGACAGAGAAACCCTGGGTTGATTTACTGAGTTGATAACCAGCGTCGGTGGATGCATAGCAGCGCTAATGTCAAAGACACAAATATTATACATTATATTTTAATTTTACCAGGATGCAGTGACACAAATATTTGGGAAGGCATATTTGGTTGGTCTGCCTCCAACCCAATACAGTGTGGCTGTTTGACGTGATACTTTGACTAAACCACAGATGTGAACGTTTTTGGAGGGGAGTATTTCCTAAAAGTTGCTCAATAAAGTCTGGGGATTATTCAGAGTGTTGAAGGGCAAATCTGCTGTTGAGTGTTTTTTTTTCTCTTTCTTTTTTATTGCTGCAAAAATCCAATTCCGGATTCACCTCCATTGTATCGGGGTTGGATGCAGAAATCTTGGCTAAAGATGTTGCACCAAAAAAGTCTTAATAAATCATTATGACAAAAGAATATTATGTTGTCTTCCACATCATTACACTCCGACATCTCACTTTCAGATCAAAGATGGCCGCTGGCATCAGACCCAGTTTATCTTTCAAAGCCAGGACCCGAACTTACTCCCCATCGTGGACGTGTTGAACCTGCCGACAGCAGATGGCGGCGCTCGCTATCACCTGGAGGTCGGACCCGTGTGCTTCTTATGAGGCCATGAGGGGGGGGAGCTCCTCAAAGGAGGGACTGCATAGAGGAGGATGGAGGGGGGGGAAACTGATCTTTCTTCTGTGGTTTCCTGGAACAACAGACCCCCAATTTTCTCTCCACAAAATATGCTTGGACTGCAGAAACAGGAGGGGGGGTCGGAGCAAGAAGGCCCGTTGAAAATGCAGAGACTTCTAGCACAAATCAGCAGCCTATGGAAAACAATAAGCTTTCTTTCTCAGAGACTTGTTTGTGATACAAGACCTGAATGTACTATTTTGGTGGGAAGTAATATGTCTTGCTGTCATCTCAGGCCATGTTGTATCATATTTTCTTCACGGCCTGAGTCCTGATTTTGAAAATATCTAAGAGATCTGTACAGAAATATTGAACAGCAGATGCAATGATTCCTTTTGTAATGTTTAAGTATTATTTATACATGTATATGTACTGTATATTGTAATATAAAGTGCAATGGTTATTGTTCCACACCCTTGGGAATATACAGTATGGGCATCACTCTTTCAGGTATACGGCGTGCCTCAGACACTGTCTCCAGGTAAGTCTTTTTGATAACTGTCTAGTGCTGAGACACACCCCCCGTTTAAAAAAATATCCTCACTCCATGTCAAAATGGACCGAAGCCTTCCACAGTGTGAAGTGAGAAAAGTGTGTTGATGCTACCTCGAACGGCGCGTCTCATCTCGCGGCAACCGAGACGTTACCTGATATAATCTGGGGTGACACAGATGTGAAACTCGGGTGATAAACTCTTCAGCAAAGCTTTGTTTGTGCTTTAAGAAAAAAAGGGAAGACTAAATTCATTAAATTATATTGTTATGGTAGTATTTTAACATTTCCAATATTCTTTGTACTGTCTGACACTGAGTCTGACTCTATAAGTTAAGTTTTTGTAACTGTCAATTATGCCACTTGTTATTAGGTACAGTGTATTCTTTTTAAATTCTGATTAGCTTTCCAGTTCAAAACAAGGCATCAACGTCACATTAGGAGCTTTAAAGATTTGTTCGGTCTGTACGTTTTTCTAATTACTGGTTCGAGACAATCAACTGTATTGTAGGATATTAACAAACGTGTTTATGCATTTCTCACTCAGAGTGGTTGTTTCCACCAATCTATAAGCTCAGAGGATTTCCAACAATACACAACACTACCATGGCTCACAGTGTTTGCTCTGTACACACACTTTATGCTGCGTTTATGAAGTCTAATGACTCCACAGGCAATTTAATAAAAATTCTGAAACATTTGTTTATAAGCAGCTTTCCATTTGTTTCTGTCAAAAAAAGCTTCATAGCAAAGGAACGGAATAAAATGCATTTAAACTGCTTACTTGTGGCAGTGCTTTTTAGCTTCCTTCTATTCATTTCACACCTGGACCTGTCAAACCCAGACAGCAGCCGCCTCTGCAAACAGGGAAACATTGTGTCCTTGAAGTAATGCCTTGTTTTTCCATCAGTTTTAGTGGCAATGCGGGGATTCTTGGTACAAAGCACAGGCAGACTTGTAGGTTGAAAGCAATATATTATCAGACTGCTGTATCTCAACATGCATGACCCTATCGGGGGCACATGGCATGGCGGCCCCCGTCAACAGGAAGGTTGACTCCAGTGATGAAGCTGGCAGCATCGGATGCCAGGAAGGCTATGGCGTGGGCCACTTCCTCCACCTCCCCCGGGCGGCCCAGGGCATGGGTCTGCTTACACTTCGCTAGAAACTGGTGATGAAAGAGATAGACAGACACTAAGTGTTACTGTGATACATGGCTGATTGATTTACAAATCAGGCTGTTATCGGCTTTCCTTTTAAATGCATGCTTCTATTGAGATGCTTCAATGCAGCTTACATTCTGTGGAAGTGTTTCATCTGATTACAAATTTTCAATTGAATCAGTTTCCTTTAATGAATATAACTTGTCAGCAAATGTCTCTTAGGGTGCGAAAATATGGAGAATGCATTGTAACTTTTTTTAATACGTTTAGACATTTTAACTTTACAATGTTTTAGAGTTATGTAAAATATCAAAATAAATCCTATACAGCCACCACTGAAGTCAAATTCAACAAATATATTTTAACTAAAAATATCACTGTATCCTAATATTTATCTGCAACTGTGCAGAAGAAAAAACTTTGTGTCATTTAAACGTTTTCAATTTTAGAATTTGAATTATTTTGTAATAAATGATGCTTTAAACTATTCAGTGAAGACTTACTTATAAATGTGTCCTCTGTGCTAATCAGATGCTAGGATATGATGGACCTAAACATGGAGACTAACACGGAACCTCTGAAAGAACACGTGTTGTAGAGGAAACACTCAGTTTAGATGTGTTACCTGGGCATACTGCTCCTCATTCAGTCCCGCTCTCTTGTGGACATCAGTGATGATCACACCGGGGCTGAAGAGATGCCGCAGGGGAAGCGACAACACATGGTGCATCACAGATTTGATTTCAGACAGAATGGGTGATATCCATGCTTTTTAAATCAGAAATGCATAGGATATCGTATACATATATGAAAAGGGCACAAAATATTATGGATGAATTGCATTCACTCACCACACAGAATTCACTCTGACTTGCTTTGATGCCAGCTCTGAAATTAAATGGAGTCATGATGTTTATATTGGGAAATTCTAAAATGGCTAATATACAGAATATAAGCAGAAAAAAGAGTCTCACTCACCAAGCGCTGTACAGCTCGTGAACTGATCAATGGCTGACTTGGACATGCAATAGGCCAGCACACCAGGGAACTATGAAGAGAACATGTTTCACAATTCTCATAAACATAAAGACATGATATGCAGCGGGACTAGTTTTAAAGCATTTGGCTAGCTGCTTAATACTCACTGATCTCTGCCCATTGACACTGGACACGTTGACGATGGAGCCTTTGGTCTCGATCAGGTGGGGCACACAAAGCTGAGTCAGGTGGTATACAGATCTGGAAGATGGATCAAAAGTTAGGGGACATTTTTACTAAAAATGTAAAATATACACTTTTTGCTAAATCTCAAGTTGGGGAGTAAGTAAGTACTACTAGTCATCTGTCTTCAAGGTCTATAAAGGACAATAACATCTGTGATGGGATCAGTGTTGAAACATTATTTTAATTGCAGTGCTGGTAATGAATTGAAAATGTATTTTATCAAGTTATTTCATAATTTGGTGTTATACCACAATGTTTTGTTATGCACTTTTGTTTAATTCCATTAAGTACCTCTCCGTTATCTTTCCGCTCCAAAAATGTGTTTCTTGGCTGAAAATATCGAGTTCTGTGTTTACAAATTTTGAAACTAAACATATTTATCTATTCAAAATCCTTTTTGATACACATCCACGCACCACTTTAGCCAACATCCAGTCCATACTACACACCCTGTACTGCTGTATATCCGTTACTAAAATGTCTCTCTGATGTCAGGTGTGTGATATCCTACCTGACGTTGATGTTCATGATCCTGTCATACTGAGCCAGGTCAGTTGTCTCGATGCTGCCCATGACCAGGATCCCAGCGCTGTTCACCAGGACGTCCAGCCGGCCAAAGTGAGAGATAGTTTGCTCCACCGTCTTCTTCACCACCTCTTCATCAGTGAGGTCTCCAGGGACAAGCAAGGGCTAATAACACATTAAATAACACTCAAGGTTTCATTATGTTCTAAGTCAGCAATCGTAAGATGATAGTCACAATGTTTGCATGTTTATAATGTTATTGTATTTGTATAACATATGGAAATGTGTATTGTTTTTTAGGTAGGCTACTTACTTGTATTTACTACCATGCTGCTTTTGCCAATTTGACATAAAATGAATGGAAATGATGTTTACCCTAAGGTAGTTTTTCTTAATATTGCTACATTTAAAACACACTCGAGGACAATATGCTCATCCAGAAATGCATTAGAACTCAAAATGCCATACCTTGGAAACTTCAAAATCACAATATGGTCAAATCTTTTTTTTCACATTCAGACCTTTCCGTTCACAATTTATTCTAAATTCAACGGAAGTTTGACGGTTAAACGTTTTCTAGGTCACACAGTTCAGAATGAGTTACCTCGGCAGCTCCACAGTCGGTACACTGTTTGGAGATTTTCTTCAGGTTGTCCACGTCGCGGCCGTTGAGAGCCAGCAGAGCTCCGAGTCTGGCGAACAGGACGCTGGTCCCGGCCCCGATGCCCGAGCTGGCCCCGGTGATCAGGGTCACTTTCCCCCTCAGGGAAGACACCTGAATCACAGAAAAACACACAGTCCAGCAACTTTCCACAGAATACCTTAAAATTCATTATTTAACTAGAGTTACTGTCATAACAGTGCGAACACAATTATACACGCGCACAACTGCAAATGAAACAAAGCAGACTTATCCTACTTTGAATGCATCATCTGAGGCCATGGTTTCTGTGCAGTTGTGTTGTTTGTATGAACCATAAGTGTGAACTTGCTGTATCGACTAGTCACCGATACATGCCTCGTCCACTAGTGATGACGTAGTTTGACAGTTCATTTACACTACACACGTGTTCATTGTGAATGCTTTGGAACAATAATAAAAAGGAAAACGGGGGAAATATTATGATTATTATTATACACGTTAGGATAAACAGCCTTACGATGAAACATTTAACAAGAGTTGCTTTCATAACAGTACTACAAAAAGGATAAAATACATGCACACAACTGCAAATCAATCAAAGCAGACTTACTTTGAATGCATCTTCTGAGGCCATGGTGGAGGCTTCAGCCATTTTTGCAGACTCCGTTTTTGTACTTATTAATTGCAGCTTACTTTGGGTGGAACTGTTATGAGGCTTTGCCTTTTGAGTATGTTTTTGAGTTTTCATGTGTTTTTTTACATCACTAAGTTTGGCGTAAAAGTCAGCCTTACAATACAGGCAATATGCCCGTGTATAATCTCCCATAAATGGCTTCAACCAGCCTTCGAATTCAGGGTTTGATTCCCAATCCTTCCTGTATTTTTGAGCGTAGTGTTTAGACTTAGACATGATGAGCTAACTAGCTATAGTACCTAAATGTTAAGCTTATGTCAGAGATCCACATACTTAACGGCAGCTTTGCGCACGCGCGTTTCATTTGCAGTCTTGACTTGGTCACGTGTTGCTGTTCTCTCTGCTCTGACTGCAGCTGGGAGTCTGGGACCGTGGATGTAGAATAAGAATCAGCTGATCGTTGAGGACAGTAATTGCAGAACGTTACGTGCTTTCACGTCAGTCTCCAAAACACCAGAAAAAGTCGTTAGATATGACAGTAGTCGCTTTTGACAAAGAAAGTCGCCAAGTTGACACACTAAAAATGTAATGTTATGGGATAAATAAAGAAGTTAGTTTTTTTTGTACAGATAATGTTTCTTCTACGTCTGCCAAGTGCTAGGCTACAGCAATACGTTATGAATAAGAAAGCAACAAAAAAACGTGTCAATTCACTTGTTGTTGATGAATCCCCTTTAGTTTTGTTCTGTGTTGTTGTACCTGCGCACCCCTGATGTGGTGTTAATGAAATAAAAAATACATCTATAAATCATTTGGATTATATACATGTATTGGGTTGTTGAGTAGTAATGTTCCTAAAATTTGGATTTTTTTTTCCCCAATACAAATACAAATGTACAAATGACAACCAACAACTTCAGCCTCTTGACTTTTAGACAGTGACATTTGAACAGTTATGCATGCAGAAATTGTTTTTGAAATCATGGAAAAACAGAACTATAAAAGCTTTATTCAGTACAAAACATTAAACAATTATTTACATAGCCCATCAAGAAAAAAAAGATTCAAATCTGTATATCAGTGAAGAACAAAGCCAGGCATGTTTACCTTTTGGACTGAATTCTGAATGTGTTACGGTTAAACAATCTAAAATTCTTCTTTACAGCGGCTTTGTAACATACAGGGGATGCAAACCATTTCTTAAAAATCATAATCATGCCTAGCTATAAATTGGATGGCATTTGTCTTCTGGATTCAAAATGGAGCACTACTCAGTTTACAGCCCTCAACTTCCTTGTCTGGAAAGTTATAAATTAACTTTGGCAATGTACGACACCCTGTATAAATAGGCTCAGGGGACATTTCAGAGTCCAAGTTTGTGTTAAAGCATATTTGAAGAGAAAGCTGTCTATCCAGCAAAAGGGTTGGCATGTATGGTCACATCCTTTATCCGGGTTTCAGTCAGTGGTCGGAACGTCTTTTCATTGACAGGCAGCTTCTCCAGTTCATCCAGGGTCTCCAGGCCATCGATTATTCTACATGTTGAAAAGAGTATGATCAGCTGCCATTATGAGTTATATTCTAATTCATCAGTAACTGTCAAGCACATTAACCAGGTGTCAAAACACGTTTCAACAATCATTCTCACAAAACACTTAAAAAAAGTTGCATACTTTCCAAACACGGTGTACTTCATGTCCAGATGGGGCTGTTTGGCATATGTGAAGAAAAACTGGGAGCCATTTGTGTTGGGGCCGTTGTTAGCCATTGAGACGACTCCTCTGACATTATGCTGGAATAAAAAAAGACTAATGATGAAATATAAGGTTAAACTTGCTCCCCTGATGTGAAAAGCTACCCAAGTAGTACTCACTTTAAGATGTTCACTGTACTCGTCGTCAAATTTGCGACCCCATATACTTGTTCCTCCTTTGCCTGTGCCTGAATGGTTTAATCAAAACACAGAGAATAAAGAGGAAGTAGTGAGGAGTGAATTCTGACATTTCTATGTTAAATTGCAGCACATGCACGACAACACCTTACCTGTAGGATCACCAGTTTGAACCATGAAACCTTTAATGTTTCGGTGGAAGAGACTGCCGTTGTAGAATCCACTGGCACACAAAGCAAGAAAGTTCTGTAAATAGTCAAACATAGGTTAGAATATTTGATGACTGCTTTGGGGGAAATATATGTAAATCCCTGTTTAGGCCTTCAATCATTACAGTAGCATTTGTATTTACACAATACAAAAAGGTACCTACGGTTTCATTGTTGTATTACTTTTAGAAAATATTTACATTTGTACTGTACATCTTTAGTTTTGCCAACATTAGTTACTTGTTACTTTGCAGTCAGGTTATGAATAACAACATTAATCAAGTAATACATTAGGACATATTTGTATGCATTAAGCCGCCAGTATTCACTCTACGGTACAGTTTACCTAACAATATAATAGGACTTAAATGCATTTAATTAACGCATTTGTAGCACGTCTCAAGTTTGTGCTAGTGGACTTTCAAAGCATTTTACTTCTGAATGGACAGAAACATGAGCCTAGGAGCATGTCATGCTAACTGTAATGTTATTGACTTACCTCACATGATTTTGGTGCCCGTTCACAAAACAATTCAATTTTAATTTCCCCTAGATCCGTTTGAAAGGTGACAGCCTGTAAGAATTACAAAGTAAACAAAATCATTAAAACGTTTAACAGGCACGGTTAAAAGTTCGTTCGTTCGTTTGTGTTAGCTAGCTAGCTTAGCCTGTTAGCCAAATAAGAAAAATAAGCACATTTTCATTATAAAAAAGTACGTTTCTGGACTGGCTCCTAACAGACGTTAAAACACATTTTTCGTTGATAATTTTTCAAACACATATGTTATTTCTTATGTTTAAAAATCTACTGGAAAAATTCACAATCAAACGTACCATTTTAAACGGTGCGTCTTTGAACAAGTGTGTCAAGAAACATGTCCGTCTGGGAGCAAGAGCCCTGCAATGAATGGTTCCGCAATGAATTTACGGTCAATTTAAAAGGACACACAACTGGCAAAACGACGATTACTATTATTCTGGCCTATTTATATGATGTTGGTGACCCGATAACCATAATAGATATACACTGTTGATGCTGTGCCTAAATTAATGGCTTGCCCAAACAATCCGGGCACTCTATAGTCCCCAAAAATTCCCTTTTTTTTTTGTAACATACGTTTTTTTTATTAGTATTTCTCTATTTGAGAATGTTACGATTTATAATTGGATACATTGGTTAAATATAATAATAATAATAATAGGCAAAAATAAAGGCAAAAAGAGCCTGAGATATTTAATGTTAAAAAATATTCTTTACCCAACAAAAATATTGAAATGCCAAAATAGGAGAGAGAATCAATATTCACAACATTTAAAAGTTTCCCCAAAAGACACAAGGACAAATTAGGTCAACCAAGTTTATTTCATTTTATCTGGAGGGGATGCGGTGTAGGAGATGATGGGACACATGCTCAAACAGAACACTCACTGTAACATCATTCTTGTCAATACCGATACACTGATGACATTTCTTATTAAGGACAAATAAAGATTCGAGTTGGGAAACATTGAATAAAAGAATTTGTACCCAAGAACATTGCATTTAAGAGATGAACATCGTGGAGTGAGGGTCTCATCACGCCAACATACATACACATGGATAACACTATCATACACACTTCATCCATGCTGACCATGAATAACTCATCGTTCTGAAACACTACAGCTCACTTTGTAAATGGTCATTGAGGAAAACACAGAATCAACGTTAAACCAAGTGTCTTGAAAAACACAAACATTTAGTTTGAGCCAGCAGTCAATATTAAATACACCAAACTAGAAAAAGAATGTATAGAAATGCATATAAAACTAACTGTATAAAACAATTGTTTAAATTAAGAAAAAATACCAGGTGTAATAAAAAATAGGCAATTAACTCAAAACAGAAGTGAGTACTAGCTGGCTTCCTGAGAAATTTAGTTATATTGTATAATACTAATAGCTGTCAAAATGAAAAAAATAATATTAGTCAAAATCATAGAAAAGGAGGGAAAGACCGAACAAAATATTAACAATGAGATCAAAAGCTAATCTATAAAATGTTCCTATCAACCTACACAAAGTCCTTTTAATGTACTGACCCTTTACTTGAAGTGCTCACTGACACACTTCACATTGAGTAGTTGATTGTCTTAGTCTGTGGTGTATTGCTGAGTGTGCTATTTAAAATGCTCCAGCTGTGACGTAAAGGGAAATACTTTCAAATAAAATGTGACATACCTATCTAATATCATTTCAATCTTATGACTGGCAGTTATTTAGTCAAAACTTTCCATATAGAATAATCAGAAAACATGTGTTGTATACCATCGTTTGCATTTGCGTTAACATGTGGGAGAGATGCTATAGTGCAAAAGCAGGAAAAAAGAATGCACATTACAGTACTACATCACTTACTATTACATAGTTTAAATGAAGGCAATATTGCACAATATCGCATAGTGAAACATGTTAATTAAATAAATGTACATAGTTTAAAGTATTCCTATGCTTTTCAATGCAGTTATGTTACTGTATATTGCTACTCTCCAGGTTTTCTTTGCAGTTAGGTTTATTAAAACATAAACTGATTTAATATGTTGTTCTCGGGTATACATAAGAGCCTGTATTGTGTGCTTTGCTGCGTCAGAGTTGTGCATTGATCTTGTTTTTAGCATTGTTAGCAAGGTGCTGCTTACACAATTAAAGAAAAGTCATTATCAGGCAAAAAAATTAAACATTTCTCAAAAGGTCCACAAACTTTGAAACCAGAACATTTGAAAAACAATTAGATTAGTGCTGAAAAGAATGGAGGCCCATGCATGACAGCACAAAACATACAATAATGAAAAACATTTCCCAAAACCATGAATAATATAAATCAACAGATGACGACACCAAGTCAATGAGAAAATAATATGATTTTACTTTCTAGATGGTGGCAACCCAGGACTTCCTTTGAGTTCAATTTTAAACAACCCATTGATGAACATTAAACAAAACAGGATATTACTTCTACCTGGTGAAGATGGGTTTCCATATGATACACAATACAAATGCCTGGCATAAATATTCAAATCGAAATCAAACTTAATTTCTTATAACGTGTCACTAAAACATTGAGACAACATATGTATCTTTTATCTGCCCAACTTGATTCCTGGAGTCAAGTACGGTCACAGAGAGGAAAGGAAAAGAAAGTGATGAAACAAAACAAAAAAACATCACCCTGCAGATGTCTCAACAAAACATAACAGCAATGGTTCACAACAGGAAGAAAATCATGTGAAAGGGTTACTGCCATTTCATATTTCTTGCCAATATGTAGGATGAATTTGTAGAAACTATAATTTATCTTTACATCTGGTGGAATGTATCTTGTTTATTAAAAGTGTTAAGCTTTTTGAGGTAGAAGCTCAAATGTAACACAGAAATGAAGTTTCAGAAATGGCCCCTTTGGACCTTATTGCATTGTTCTTTAACACAAATAACTGGTTATTACATTTTCATCCAATATAGCAGTTTCAATAGCTTTAGATTACATATGTAATGTAACTGCAGGGGAAACATCTACACTGAATATTGCAATATGTTTTGAACGATGCAATTCAGTGACATTTAATTAAAAGAATAACTACACACTTACACTGTTATAACAAATTAAAATAAAATGAAGGCCAGGTGTTCATAACAGAGATTTTAGGAGATGTTTGGAAATGAACTTGCTATCTGCATAAATCTCAACTATTAGGGCATGCCAGTGGATATGTGCGTCATACCCACCACAGAAAGAGAAAGAAACTAGTCTAGTGTTTCAGGTAAGCATCTGCTTCTGTTTTAAGCACATCACTTATACTTGGTGGCTCTTTTCAATGTCAATATAGTGTCATCTTGTATAAACCTCATTCAAATGATTTGATGCAGACATAACTCATCTCATTCAAAACATCTTCAGCATAGATGTTGTTCCCACTGAGCAGTATACTGGCAGATAGGGTTGGGTATCTGCTCGTCGATGAGAGGCTCCACAAATGTCCTTTTATAGGAGGGCTATCTTGTAATGCTAGTCAATTAGACTGCATTAAGTAGAATAACTAATTGTGTTAGTGCTAGGTCAAACACGTTACACAACTTTCTGCAAAAAGTGGCCATCTTCAAGCCCCCCGCACGTAAACTGGCTCCATGTACGATTGCACTTTTTAGTGTTTAGTGTAGTTTAATACCACATGTTGTGCTGCTACCAAGACTCAGGCCAATCAAAGGCAAATCTTCAGTCTCAACAACATAAGAGACTGTTGACTGAGTGACCCTTCCACATTAAGAAATGCACCCCTGAATCACTAAACTTTAATTATTTCAACAATTAGCAACAATATATCAAATGTGTTGCTTTGATCGAAAGACTTTATATAGATATTATAAGTCAAACATTTAATTGTTAGAATAAAAAAGCTTCCAGCTTGTCATGATTTCAAGATGAACTAAATTGATAACCGGAGAGCGCAGACCACGGCAAAGGGTTTATTTCCCCATCTGGAAAATATCAAAAAAGTGAAAAATAAAACAAAATATTCCTTTTGGTCCATGCCACACCCTTCTACCAAGTTAATTGGGAAATGGACAATTTGTGTATTCTATCTTGATTAAACAAAGTCTGATTTTATAGACACTGTGAACTGCCTTTAGGTTTTCATACTTAAATTATCCACCATACCTGAAATGCATAACGTGTCCACTAATCTTGCAGTTCATAATGCCACTGCTACATTACTGCTGGAAAGCATCATCACTGGGTTGTATTGTGGAGGCTTGAGGGGTTGTTTGTAAAGGAAGGAAACTCAACTGCACAGTCATGAATTAAGATAACAATCTGAAGCCATCAATATTTTGATTATGCTTACTTGTCACTGGTTCTTGATACCCAACCTTACTGGCAGTGCACTGCAGCAGTACTCTTGTCTGCTGCAACAAGCCTTCTGGGACAGTATAGGCGTTACAGTCTGTGTCAGGTCCCACTCGGACAGTATCCATTTTTATCTCACAGCCACAATTCAAGCCTGTTCTTTGTCACTTTTCCATAACTGTTCCTTGATCTCCGTGGGCAGGGTGTTGAAGAGGTCCTCCTCCACCACGAGGCCGGTTCTCTTTAGCTGTCGGCACTCGGCCAGCTCCACGGGCAGACACTCCAGACGGTTTCCTCTCAGTTCGAGCTGTGTCAGCCCGGTCAGCTCTCCAAACCGCGATGGCAAAGACTGCAGGCAGTTGTTTCCCAAGTTCAAAGTGCGAAGCTTTTTGCACTGGAACAGCTCATTAGGCAGGCTCTCGATCTATGTTTTTAAGTGAGGAAGGGGTTGTGATAGGATAGAAACGGAGAGGTTTTAGAACTTATAACTTCAAACATTTTCCAGCAGCAAACAAGCCATAACATAATTTAAAACATGTCAAATTTACAAAAGATATAAATGGTTCACATTGATTATTAAAGTACTCACCCTGTTAGCGGTCACTGCCAGGTACTGGAGATTCTGGAGGAAGCCAATGTCTGCCGGGATATAGGTCAGGTTGTTATGACTCAGGTCCAAGAAGCGCAGCTTGCGGCAATAAAACAACTGGCTGGGCATCTTCTCGATCTTGTTTCTGTTCAGGTAAAGTTTCTCAAGGTTGGTCAGTGTGCCAATCTGGATGGGGATATAGGCAATCTGGTTGTACCAGAGCTTAAGGCAGACTAGCCGATGAAGGTGCTGGAAGCTGATGATCTCCTCGATGGTCTTAAGGTTGTTGTCCTTCAAATCGATCTCCTGCAAGTTGTGCAAGCTGAAGATTGAGTGTGGTATGCGTTCTAGATCACAGCGAATGAGCTCCAGCTCTGTCAGGTTAACCATCTTCTTCAAGCTATTGAGGACCATCAGCTTGGTGCCTTCATTATTGACGGAAAGCTTCTGGAGGTGCATGCCCACATCGGTCACCACCTGAGGTAGCTTGGTGAGATTGCTCTTTAGACGGAGAACTTTGAGCCTCTTGAGCTCCCGAAGCCCATCAATGACAATGTAACGGTTGTTCTCGGCGCTGAGATTCCCTGTCAGGTGAAGCTCGCTGAGATTCTTCAGACTGTAGATCCATAAAGGAATCTCTTTGATGTCAGTGAACTTGATGTGCAGGGACTTCAAGTTCTCTCGCAAAAACGCCAAAGCAGGAGCTTCGATTTTGGCCGGTGTGTGGTACAGCCACATCTCTCGCAGGTTGATCAGCTGGGCGATGATCGGCGGGATGGTGACATCGGGGATGAGCTCCAGTTTAAGAACCTCCAGCTCCATCAGGTCAAAAACTGTGTCCGGGATGCCACTTAGCATGAAAAGGTGCAACTCCAACTTCTCCTGAGAGTTCTTGGTAATCCTCTGCCGGAGCTTGTCTAGTGTCCACTCATTGTTGAGGTTAAGTTGCCTCAACTTATTCTCGCTGACTTCCGAGAGGAAGACAGCGAATCGTTTAGAATACAGAGGGTCGTACTGATCGATCATGTGCATCATGAATGCAAAGTCATTCTTAACATCTGGTATGTCACTGTAGCTGCTCTCTTCCCGTATCGACTCAAAGGAATACTTCTTGAGAGAACGCCGAAGCATCCAGCAAAGCGTGTACATGCAGATCAAACCATACACCATTACTAAGCTAATGTAGAAACAGGCTAGGATTTTAAAAAGTGTAGCCAACGGGTGGGCACAACGGTACACACTGTAACCGGTCAGGCTCTCTATATTTACTGAACAGTCAACACTGAACTTAATGTCGTGCACATAATACCCTGTATAGCAGATTATAAATATAAACTTGATGACTTTGATGATAGTCTGACGGATGTACAGTCTGTACACGATGTCTCCTTCCTCAACGTGTATTCGGAACTTCTTGACTTTTTCGAACAAGGCTTTTGCCTGTTCACCCTCTTTCTTGTCCAAAACCCCAGTTTCTGTTCTATCTACAATGCCCTGCTCAAAGCGTGTCTTTGTCCTTTGGAGCATAGGAACACTTGCTTCAACATCCTCACTGATAACGGACTCCTTGTGGTCCATTGAGCCGTTGATTTTCATTGGTTTTGGGTCACTCTCTTCAACCACTGTCTCCGACAGTGCCCTCGTCGTCCATGGAGAGTCAAAGCATTTCAGCAAGATGGATACAAAGTGCTCTAGTTTGGAACTTGTCCGTGGAAACTTAAACCAAAAGTTGCTGCAAGCTAGGAAAATAAGAGTGTGGAGTAATACTAGGTAAGGAAAATACTTGGCAAACCAGTGCAGTCTATTCTCATAGCACACAGCATCCACATAGTTGTACTGGTGGCGATCAAGATCATACTGGATTCCTTTGGGTTCCGTGAACAATGATTCGGAGAGGGTAGCATTGAAGTTCCTTTTGCAGGTCTCATTGACCACCCATTTGCAGGGCAGGCAGATCATCTTGTCCTGGGTGACCTGCAGTGTCCCCCCAAACACCGAAATCATTAGCATAACAATGGAGATGTAGTCTGTGAACACATCCCACCATGGTTTCAGGATGCGGTATGCCGGCTGTGTGTCCACAAAGTACCGAAGCTCAGTGATGGGGATCATGGTTAATCTGTGGTGGGGGAGAGAAATTGAGGACATATTCATAACAGAGGACAGTGCTGTACTGAATTATAATGCCTAGTCAAATAACAGAGCACTACTAAAAAGAAAAAGCTCCTACAACCTAATCTCTGAACAGCCCTTACCTGAACCACTACACAATACCAAGCCCACAAATCAATACTACAATGCTAACTAACAAGGTCGTACATCAGAACATTGCAGACAACTCATTTGCCATAAATCTGCCAGAAATAATGAAATATAGACTGTTGTGACAAACAATTGCCTTAATGACCTTACCGAGTCAACATGTTATTGATTTAACTTTCTTTAAACCGACACAATCAATCTTTGTTTCAAATAGGGTGTCATAGTGGACATGGACAAATGGCAAACCAGCTATTGATAAAACATAAAGTCAATTTGTCTGCATTTCACTTTATTCCCTATAAGATTATGGTAAATAACTTATGAAGAAAAAAACGAATCTTGCACATGATGTTGCCTTGAAAGTACATGCAGACTGTGCATATAATAAATGATTAATTTAACAGAACAATTATTTCATATTAGCTTAATGAAGAATAACCTGTGCATCTGTTTTATATTGGGAGGGCACCTAATAAGCAAGGCAGCATTAAGTCATTTATTTTTCTGGTGCTGTTTATGTCACCTAAACTAATGAAAAAAGGTTTTATGATACTTAAAGAGATATTCAAAGATGTCAGTTGTAATGGTGCCTTTAATTTAAAGAAAAAGTCCTCTAGAAAGTGAACAAATAAGTATCAACATTAGCAGTACTTGGATGGCATTTCATATAATGTGAAAATAATTTATGTGGATATTCTATTTCACTTATTAGGCCGCTGGATAGTTAGCTAACTACTTTGCTACTTCCACCGTGCTTTAATACAAACTATTGTTATGATTTTGTTACGGGATGCATCAATTGTGAAATTCTGGTATGAAACTGTTGTTTAAAGTAACAATTTTGCAATAAGCCGACAGCAAGGGTTAGTTTGTGCTGAAAGCTGCCTTCATATACTTCTCCTTTCTCCAAGATTAGCCAATAGCTAAATTCAATTGCAATAGTTTCAGCAGGTAGCAGGCAGTTGCTATACATATTTATAACACAATAAATAAAATGCATTTACTTTGAACTGAACAGACAAGATTTGGAACTGAATCCACCAACACTACTGAATACCCATTCAAAGGTTTAGAGCTTTAAAAAAAGTGGTTTGGGGGTTAAGCTTTTTAGCCTTTAAAATGATGTTCTTGCACAATAACAATCAGTCATCATAGTGCCAATATATTATGTTTTAGTAAGGTTGCGCTGATCCAATACCAACTAGGGCAATATAATAATATTTATGTTTAGTAATTCTATCCATTAACCATGTTTATGAATGTTCCAGAAAATGTATTGTTATGATTATATCAACATATAATCAAAATGTTGATGATGTTGAATAAAGTTACCTATACTGGGACCTGCCATCAAACCTGGCCCAAATGCAACAACACTAATGTTGTTTGTGGTATAAAATATAACCAATCCAAAGAAAAGAAAATCTGAAAAACATAATTTATGTGTAAGGATAGATAAAAAGGCTTTTAATGAACTCGGAAAAATAGGTTCTACTTACAAATCCGTAATGTAAAACACAACAAATCCATTCGTAAACAGTCATGAGCGATCCACAACACAACCTGTTTGGCTGCTGCATATCAGAGAAAGATAAAGAGCCCCATATAAACTTCTAGCCCTGTGTGAGTTTGACACACCCAGAGTTTAAGCTTGAGAAGTCACTCTTCTAAAGATGATGTTCCGTTTTGGCTTGTTTAACCCAAACAACACGGCCGCCAGATGAGCCACCTTTCTCCCTTGCTCTCTATTCTTAGCCATTTCCGTTAATAATACCCAGAGTATTGTCTGTGGGGGCCTTGAGAAGCACCTCCCTAGACCTTCAGGACGAGATCCTGTTTACCTTACAGAAGCTGCTGTCTCCAACTAGTGTCTCTCTGGAATACTTCACCGTCAACTTTTACACTCCCAAAGCCCCCAAAAACGCACACCTACACATACACAACAAGAGTCTGGAGTTGGCATTCATCAGAGCCTGTACTTTGTTAGGAAACTATAAAGGCGAGGAGTCGGGACGCCTAGTCTGATCCTGGGCCAAATAGGCATATTTACCCTGGCCACGGTTCAGAGACACTTAAACACACATAATTATTACATTTATGTGGTCTAGAAGTATGGTTAGATGATAAAGAAGCACACCAAGCATACTCAGTAAATAAAATACTCACCAGTTTGGAGGTGTTATCTGTGCTCCAGTGCCTGCTGATGATCTTGGTGGACAAGCCACTCTGTGTGTAACCAAAACTCTTCCCATTGCCTCTCCCATAGCCATGGGGGTGAATAGATACCTGAAAAGGACAATGGTAGATGTTAATTTCGTCCTAGCTGTGGGAGTGACATGATAAGGCAAAAGGTGTACAGAAAGTTACCTGCATGCATGCGTACTACTAATCCAAGTTATGTTTAAACAATACTTTACAGTACATTGCGTATACAATGTATACGCAATGTGCAATGTATCGTGTCAGTGATAGTTGTCAGATAGATATACTTATACATTTACATGGATTTATTGAATATCTTCATTGCTCGTAATATTAGCATGGGGCGTCTTTGTCATCTGGCTAGGTAACGTTAGCTGAGCAAGCACTTTTTAACAAAAAGTTAAAAACCGGATGATTTGTTTGACCATATACACATAAATAGCGTGACCAGCTGTCTTTGGTAGCTTTGAATGGTATGTGACAACACACTACGTATCATCACGGAAACAAGCAAGAACATTGTTCGATGTAAAAACACGTTAGCAAACTAAGATAGCCTGCTGTTAGCTAATGAGCTATGTTGACCACCGGCTTTATCTATGTCTTGGGAAGTTTACATGCCGTCCTACGTTGCAGGTAATATGACAGCGACATGTTGCGAACACGTATTTCAAACTGCTATGATGTTCAACTTACTATGTGGTATGCTGCGGTCAAATCCAACCCTACTTTAATATCAATAGTTGCTAACACATTTCTTTAGCTTTTGCTAACAGCTGCGCTAGCTATGTGTTGTTCTTTCCAGGCAGCACTTCCGCCAAGACGACGGATGGCAGTGTGGTGATTATAACAAACGTAGAAGAAGAACGCCTTTCCGCTCTCTTTCTGGGGGAGATTTGTTATGGTTTTAACTGCAAGGTGAATATCTTATGTTTTGATAGACTGGAAATCAGCTCCTAATTTTGGAAATGTTGTCATACAACTCTTTACGGATTGTGTGCCCATTCCGGGCTTTACTGCACCCAAACTGGCTGATGACAAACCGACAGACTCTTACATGTTCAGCACATTGTGTGTCAAACAACTTCCCAAAGAAGGACACATGGCAAAGACAAAATAACCTCAAACCGACGGGAAATGAAAGAAAGCTACAATACTCGACATATGCAGCCAGTTCACCCAGGAATTACTGCACAGGTCAATTCAATCTGAACTGCTGGAATTGCAAACAGCCTATCGACCAAACACCTGCATTCTTCTGCATGACATGCAAAGCAGTCCAGCCCCCAGAAGAAGACACATCATTATTTAACATTATGGATTGGTGAGTATCTAGTCTTATATCATTGCCTGCTAGGCTGCTATCTTACTCATGTCAGCCTGTGAGCAAAACATTTCGTGTCTCCATGTGTTGCCTCTTTTCAGTGACTACAAATTCTCACTGGACACACACAAGCTGCAGAAAAGATACTTGCATCTCCAGCGTTCTCTGCATCCAGACAACTTCAGCCAGAAATCTGTGGTAGGCACGTGGATGCAAGGAGTGATTGTGTTCTGTTAGTATGATTCATGATGAGTTTCTCAAGGGAGTCATTCTTGAACAATTAGAAATATGTTTTTTTTTGTTTGCAATGTAAAAGTTGAACAAACAGTGTTGTAAAGTAACAAGTACATTTACTCAAGTAGCCTACTGTAATTAACTACAAGTTTGACGTTCTTACTTTACTTGAGTATTTCCATTGTATGCTTCTTTGTACTTCTACTCCACTATAATTGAAAGGTAAATGGTGTATTTTTACTCCACTACATTTATTTAATACCTTTAGTTACTTTTCAGATTTGGATTAATGATGTGAAATATTATCAACAACACTTACATAAGACGTTAGTCACACCTTGAGTAACATTCACAAGCTACCCTGCAGTATGCAAACCAGCTGCACCTTTACCAGCATTGATAAACACATTAAAGCATCAATAATTATAATCAAAACATAAAATATATATTATTCTGAAATGGACCAATCTGCATAATGAGTACTTTTACTTTTGGTACTTTAAGTATATGTTGGTGCAATACTTCTGTACTTTTACTTCAGTTACATTTTGAATG